>NW_019731983.1:372389-480567 GCF_002891405.2 Cryptotermes secundus | reverse complement strand
CTATGTTTTGGGACAGCGACGGCATAATCCTTACTCGTGGCGTTCCAAAGGGCACTACGATGACAGATGCATCCTACCAAGATGTTTTGAAGAACAAGCTCCTTCCAGCACTGCGAGAAAAACGGCCGGAAAAGGCTGCATATGTGCTCTTTCACCAGGACAATGCACCAGCGCATCGGGCGTACGCGACGCAGCAGTTTCTTCCTGAAAACAACCTTGAAGTGGTTTCTCATGCTCCCTACTCAACTGACCTGGCTTCTAGCGATTTCTGGCTTTTCCCAAAGATGAAAGACACTCTCCGTGGTCGCACATTCACCAGTCGTGCCGCTATTGCATCAGCGATTTTCCAGTGGTCAAAACAGACTCCTACAGAAGCGTTCGCAGCGGCCATGGAATCATGGCGTCGACGTTGTGAAAAATGTGTACGGCTGCAGGGAGATTAGGTTGAAAAGTGACAGAAGTTTCAAATTTTTTGTATGATTATTGTGTGAGAAAAAAAATCGGAGACCTTAGAACTTGAACGCACAACGTATTTCTTTAAATGTTTCCAACACGCAGACGTGTTCTTAAATACTCTAATGAGTTAGAGTGTCTCGACGGGGTTCCGGATTGGATGTCCGATCTACTGGCCACCTACGGATTGCTACCACAAGCAACTACAACAGTCTCACTGAAGCACACACGCCAAATATCACTGCAACCACAGCTCACATACAAGTCCTCTGTCTTCACCAGACGTTTCTTGGTAACAGATTTTAACACAGTAACTATAACAGTCTCTCTGAACCACACACTCCGAATATTACTGTAACTGGAGTACACATAACGTCTTCTCCGTCTTCAGTAGACGTTTCGTAGTAACCGATTTGAACACAGTAACTATAACAATCTCTCTGAACTACACACTCCAAATACGAGGGTCGTACTGAAAGTCATGAGCAACAATTTTTTTGTAAAGTAACATGCTTTATTATTGACAAACCAAATACACCACCTCAATATACAGACCTTTCTTTATTTTTCCACATAATCGCCACTTCTTTGTACACATTTCTCCCAGCGTTCTGGGAGTTTGAAAATTCCGTTCCAGCCATCTGAAGACACGCACTGCTTTCTGAATTGCCTCCCTTGTCTCAAAACGTTGTCCACGCAGCTGATCCTTCACAAATCCGAAAAGATGGTAGTCGGAGGGTGCCAGATCAGGGCTATAGTAGTGGTGTGGAAGAAGTTCCCACCCCATCTTTGGAATTGCTTCCATTGTGATCTTTGTGGTCTTCGGTCAATTTTCGCGGGACCTAACGAGCACAAACTTTCCTGTACCCCAAGCTTTCAGTCATCTCCTGTACTGCACTGTGCCCTATTCCAAGTGTTCGGGCTACTGTGTCTACTGTTACACGCCTGTCATCTTGAATGATCTCATCCACTCTTTCCATGTTGCGTTAAGTTGAGGCTGTTCGAGGACGACCGCTCCGAGGCTCATCTTCAATGCTGGTGTTCCCATCTTTAAAATGTTTCACCCATCTTCGAACACTGCTCGCACCCATGCACACACTTCCATAAGCACGCTGAAGTCTGAAAGCAGTGCGTCAGTGTCTTCGGATGGCTGGAACGGAATTTTACAGAAGGGGAATTTTCAAACTCCCAGAATACTGGGAGAAATGTGTACAAGGAAGTGGCGATTATGTGGAAAAATACAGAAAGGTCTTTAGATTGAGGTGGTGTATTTGGTTTGTCAATAATAAAGCATGTTACTTTACAAAAAAATGTTGCTCATGACTTTCAGTGCTACCTACGTATTACTGTAACTGGAATACGCATAAAGTCTGCTCCGTCTTCAGTAGACGTATCGTAGTAACCGATTTTAAGACACTAATTATAAATCTCACTGGATCACACACTCCAAATATCACTGTAACTGCAGCACATGTAAAGTCTTCTCTGTCTTAGTAGACGTTTCCTAGTAACCGATTTGAACACAGTTAACAGTCTCACTGAACCACACACTCCAAATATCGCTGTAACTGCAGCACACGTAAAGTCTTCTCTGTCTTAGTAGACGTTTCCTAGTAACCGATTTGAACACAGTTAACAGTCTCACTGAACCACACACTCCAAATATCACTGTAACTGCAGCACATGTAAAGTCTTCTCTGTCTTCAATAGACCTTCGTAGCAACGGATAAACACGAATAGCAGGCATGAAGGCGGTCCGATATTAAGGGTACAAATGTCCGTGTATGTTATACAATCAATGGCCTGCACGCGACGTCTCAATGTCACTTGCATATATTGGTACATCGGGTAGAGCAGAAGAAGGGGCGCTAGTGCCGTTCGCCATCCACGTGTCTAAACTTTACAAGCGAACAAAATGACCAGTATGACTGAAAATAATTCCAAATTTGACGTCCACGTGGTTGTCAGATTTTTGCAAGCAGAAGGAGTAAGTGAGAGCGAGATTCATCGCAGGTTAATGAGTATTTAGGCCGTGCCTTAGCTTGGGCGGTTAGTAGCTGGATTCCCACCTCGGCGGCTCTGGTTCGAGCCCTGGTCAGGTCATGTGGTATTTGTGGTGGACAAAGTGGCACTGGGGCAGGTTTTTCTTCAAGTACTTCGGTTTCCCCATGCCAATTTTCATTCCACCAGTTGCTGCACAGTCACCATCATCTATCATCGGGGGCTGGTACAGTAGGCCAATAGTGGCCGCAGTACCAAGTGGACTCAAGTCTCGCCGCAACTAATAATAATAATAAAATATTCCGTTGCCGGTAGTTCGCAAGCGAACTATACCAACCGAGCGACCGCCGCTTGCCGGAGAAGTTAGTCTCTGTGATCTAGTGGTGAAGAATTCTTGCCTACAGATCCAGACGTACCGGGTTCGATTCCCGGCGCTACTAGATTTTCTGAGAAGTAGTGGGTCTGGAATGGACCCGCTCAGTCTCGTGAGGATAATTGAGGAGCTACTTGAATCGAAAATTAGCGGCCCCTGTTTGAAAACCGATATTAACGGCCGTGGGGATCCGTTGCGCTGACCACGTGACTCACTTTGTCCGCGAAAGTTGGAAATAATAATAGCGAGTGAGTACGGCCAGAATGTTTTCAGCCGACATGAAGCGTGTCTGTGGTGCAGCAAATTTAAAGATGACCGAAGGGCACTGAACACACACGCAGACCAAGAACCTCGCACACTGATGAAAGCTGTGTCGTCGAAGGTTTGATAAAGGAAGATCGAAGAGTCAAAGTTCATGAAATTGCTTAAATGACAGTTATTGCAAAAAATCACTGTTCATGAAATAATCTCAGATTCAAACGTCCATAAATTTTCTGCTCACTGGGTTCCGAAAGTGCTCACAGAAGTGCACAAAAGCAAAAGAATGGCTGCTTCTCTTGAAAATCTTTGCTGTTATCAAGATGAAGGAGAATCGTTCGTTATGGGAGATGAAACGTGGGTTTACGAGTTCACACCAGAGTCAAAAAGGAACTGGATGACGTGGAAACATCCTCATTCACCCACTACAAAAAACAAAAAATTGAAACAATGGCGACCATGTTCTGGGATTGTGAAGGCCTCCTGCTCCGTGAATTTCTCCTACCAGAAACAATCAACGGCGACAAATACTGCGAAACGCTGAAAAGTTGCGCGAAGACAAACGAAAGAGACGAATACGATTAACCGCTGCAGTGAAGCTTCTACCTCACACTTCAGCCTTGCAGCGGTTTGGTTGCAAAAGCGGAAGTGAGAAGTTCTGCAGCATACACCACATAGTCCTGATTTCTACATGTTCGGACCAAAGGGCATTGCAGTACTTCACATCCCTTGGCAAGCAGAGCTACCACACAGGAATGTTTAAACTTGTAAAACGATGGGCCAGATTTCTGAATGGTAACGTTGGCTATGTGGAGAAATAAACATAGTGTTTCCTGACATTATTACAGATTTTTTTTTTTTGCAGTTAATATGCTTACGTAATTTGGTGCTGTACCTTTAAATTCTGACCGCTCTGGTAATGCACGAGTTGTCCGGGGTGCTGGTCTCTCTTCGGTTCGCCCGAAGTGAATTCAGTAATTCGTAACTAGGATTCGTTACCAGGAAACGCCTAGTGAAAACTTTAAGAGGAGTAGCCATTGTTGAGACCTGTTACCCAGCAACGCCTAGGGAGAGCAGACTTTTTTTTTATTTGGGAAAATTATATTACAGAACTATATGATAGACCTAATCGGCCAGAAACCTTAGAAGTTGAACCGGAAGAAGAAGTAGACACAGACGAGAAATTACCATATATTTTACAAAGTGAGGTGGAAAAAGCTATCAAGGAAATGAGGAAGGGAAAGGCTACAGGAGATGATGATGTACCTGGAGATGTGCTCAAGTTACTGGGAGAAGGTGGTTTGAAAACACTGACAAAACTAATGAACACCATATATGAAAGTGGAGAGTGGCCCAAGGACTTTACAGAAGTTACAATGATTGCCTTAAAGAAAAAGACAAAAAGCTACAAAATGTAGCGACCATTGCACAATAAGCCAATTGCACATACAGCAAAGATAATAGCAAAGATACTTAAAAGAAGAATTGAAAGGAAAATAGAGGATGTACTTGGAGAAGATCAGTTTGGATTTAGAAGAGGAAAAGGAACCAGGGATGCAATTGGGATGATGAGAATTATAGCGGAACGAACTTTGGAGATAGATGAAGAACTGTGTGTTTGCTTCATAGACTGGCAGAAGGCATTTGACCGGGTAAACTGGACCAAATTAATGCAGATCCTGAAAGAAACAGGTATCGATTGGCATGAAAGAAGATTGATTAGCAAATTGTACATGGATCAGAAAGTTAGAGTACGACTGGACAGGGGGGAGACAGGAAGTGTGCAGATTGGAAGAGGAGTTCGACAAGGATGCTGTTTATCACCAATTCTGTTCAACTTGTACAGCGAATGCCTTACCAAGGAAGCTCTGGATGGGCTCGGTGACTTCAAAGTAGGAGGGCAAATTATTCAAACTGTGAAATATGCAGATGACCTTGTGTTAATGGCTAAGGAAGAAACTGTGCTACAGGGCATGATTGATAGACTAATTGAAATTGGAAGGTGCTATGGCATGGAAATGAATGTGGAGAAAACAAAAGTAATGAAAATTTCGAGACAACCAACCCCAGTCACAATAAAGATAGACCAAAAACAACCGGAGAATGTGAAATGTTTTAAATATTTTGGTAGCTTGTTAACAGATGATGGATGGTGTACGTGTGAAATTAAATCTAGGATTGGCATGGCAAAAGCTGCATTTAGCAAGAAGAAGAACATTTTTACCAGCAAACTGGACTTAAATTTGAGAAAGAAACTAGTGAAATGCTACGTTTGGAGCATTGCTTTGTACGGGGCTGAAACTTGGACACTTAGGGCAGTAGATCAGAAACAGCTGGAAAGCTTCGAAATGTGGTGTTGGAGAAGGATGGAGAAGATCAGTTGGACCGATTATGTGAGAAATGAAGAAGTGTTAATTAGAGTCAGTGAGCAGAGGAATATCCAAACGAAATAAGGAAAAAGAAGGCTAATTGGATTGGTCATATCTTACGTGGTAACTGCCTTCTAAAGGAAGTTGTTGAAGGAAAGATATAGGGGCGGATAGAAGAGTCCAGAAGACGTAGGAAGGTGCTGGATGACCTTGGGGACAGAAGAGGATATTCTCATTTGAAGGAGAAAGCTCTAGATCGCATCAAGTGGAGGAATTGTTTTGGAAGAGACTGTGGACCTGTCGTCTTGACAGATTACCGATGAATGAATGAATTAATTAATTAATAGCGTATTTACAATTCTTTTTATTTACTTACTTAGTCATGGAGCTGAGCCCTTCTTGATTAGCCGCCAGTTGTACAGCTACTCAAGAATTTTCCATAATTTTATGGAACCCGAAGGTTCATTACCGTGTTCACAAGAGCCCTCCTCTTTTCCCTATCCTGAGCCAGATTAATCCAATCCATGTCATCCCATACTATCTCGCTAAGATCCATTTTAATGTGGTCCACCCACCTACACCTTATTCTTCACAGTGGTCTCTTTCCTTCTGGCATTTTCCACCAATATTCTATATGCATTCCTCATTTTTCCCCTTCGTGCTACATGCCCTTCCCACCCCATCCTCCTTGACACGACCGTTCTAATTATACTTGGAGAAGAGTGCAAGTTATAAAGCTCCTCATTATGCAGTTCTCTCCAACCTCCTATCACTTCGTCTCTCTTTGGTCCAAATATTCTCAACACCTTGTTCTCAAACACCCTTAGTCTATGTGGCTCCCTTAATATCACGAGACCAAATTTCACACCCATACAGAACCACGGGAAAAATTATAGTTTTGTATATTTTATTTTTTATGTTCTTGGATAGCAGACGAGAAGACAAAAGGTTCTGGAGTGAATGGTAGCAAGCATTACCCGAGTTCAATCTTCTTTTAATTTCCTGTGCCACATTTTCAAAACATCTGTTTCCTATCTCTATATCATGATTTTGCCCAGCATTTTGGTGACGTGGCAGCAACATATACTTAGTTTTCTCTGTGTATTTACAATCTCCTCCCGATAATATGGAGTGATAAGTAAATTTGTTCCAAGTAGGTGTCTTGAGTAGAGAAGTCATCCACTGATGATACTCTGATAGGCCCTGTAGAGGAATGGTGATGGTTTTAATCTTTGTCATCTGCGGGTTGTGATAGCTCAGACAGTCACTGTCTCCTCAATCTTCTTGCATTTGGTGGGTTGCTAATTTCTACAATTAGTCTGTTTTTTGTGGCCGAGTATGCTTTGATGGCAAAGTGTTGACAGTATACGTATTTATTCTTTGATAGATGGGATTTGCAGATCATTGTGGATATTAAAGTTGGAGACATACCAAGGAACTTTAGTTACTGAGCGCAAGAATTTGGATTGAAGTCTTTGAATTATTTTCACGTTTGATGGTTTTGTACAGCCCCATAGCTGTATACCATATATCCACGTGGGTTTTATTGTACACCTGTATAGGAGAAGTTTGTTTTCTATGGAAGCTTGGATTTACGGCCCGAAAGCCAGAACATTTCTCGTAGTTTTAAATTTAATTTCTGACGCTTCGTTTTGACGTGTTTCTGCCATATCAGTTTTTAGTCGAGGTATAATCTCAAGTATTTTACCTGTTTTGAACCGATATTTGCATATTATTGATGGTAACTTGCGGGCAAGTTATGCGTTTCGTGGCGAATGTAACTTGCACTGATTTTGTCTGGTTTATTTCGATTTCCCATTTGCTGTACCATTGCTGGAGGAGATTTAGTTGATGTTGAAGATGTGATGCTACAACTGGATCATTATTTGTTGCTAGCAGGGCTGTGTCATCCGCGAAGTTTGCGATTGTAGTGCTCTTTGTTATGGGCAAGTCTGCAGTATAGGTTAAATAGAGAAGAGGCCCCATCACGCTTCCTTTTGGTACACCTCATTTCACCTGGTAGCAATCTAAGTATGAATTATTCTGTTTTATTTGAAAGTGACTTTCAATGGCGTACGACTTTAAAAGTAGGTTGTATGGCTGGGAATGTATTTTTGATTTTATGTAGTAGTACACTTTGCCAGACCTCGTCAAACGCCTGAGCTACGTCAAGAAAAACTGCTGTACACAATGTTTTTCCTTCGAAGCTTGTTGCGATCTTGTTTACGATTCTATGCGTTTGTTGTATTGTGGAATGTCCTTCCCCGAATCCAGACTAGAAATCGGGAATAACAGTTGACAGGTCTAGGTCGTTCCTAATTTTCTTCTGTAGTAACTTTCCAGAAAGCTTCGATATGACCGGCAGCAAACGAATCGACCGATAAGAGTTTACTTCATTGGCTAGTTTCCCAGGTTTATATGTCATTACGATATAGTAGAATTTCCACATAATCGGGTAGTACAAGATTCTGAGCATTCTGTTATAGATGGTTGCTAGCAATACTATTGCTTTTCTTGGTAATTGTCTTGAGTATTTCTCCTGTGATAAGGTCATAAGCGGGTGGTTTGTGCGGATTTTTGTTCTTAATCTTGTACTACTCTGAGTGAGAAGCGTTTGATAGGTAACGGCATTGGACATGGTATTTCCAAGAAGTCTTCAGTTACACTGTCGTTTTGATTTATGTTAGAATGTGGTGTAAATACCTGTTCAAGATGTTCCGCGAACGTTGGGGCTTTTTCACTAGCGCTTTTTTCCCCAGCTTCTATCCGATTGTCTTATCGGCGGTATTGATACTTTGGGCCTTGAACTTCTCTGTTGCCGTCCAGATTGATGGACGGTCTAAAGATGGTCGTCTTTAGAGAGAGGCGCGGTATAGTGTTCGAATGTTTTATTTTTCGCGTTAGTTAAGTTGTTATGTAGGTTTCGCCATAATCTGTTATTATTTTTGATCTCTGCCATCTGCTTCGCGCTCTGCGTTTTTCGGTTACCAGCTCACGTATATAGAAAGGGATATTATCTCTTTTCTTCCTTTCTTCCTTTGGGGTGGTTGTTGAATACCACGCTGCTTCCTGTATTAAGGCGGTAAAACACTGAGTTACCTGGCCCAGTTCGTTCGGTTCTTCTATTAAGTTCAAGTTTATGTGTTCTGTGTATGTACGAAAGCTGTCCCTATGTGTTTGTGTTGAGATAAGTGTTGGAGTAGTTGATTCACTTATCGCATACGCACTCACAGGTGCAATTACCGGAGGACGGTCCGACGACAGCTCGAAGCTGGATTCAAGTTGCGTGTAGTGTGACGCTATGCCTTGGAGTACAAAGAAGCAAACAGATCTGGCAGCCTATTTGGGTCTGTTGGCCAGTACGTCGGTTCGCCGGTGCTGAGATATTTACAGTTTTGTCTCTTTATGCCGTGTAAGAGATTTATTCCTTTTGGTGTTATCAGTCTCGCTCCCCATTTTTTATGTTTAGCGTTCCATTCTCCACCTGTCAGGAATTTCGATTCCAGTGATTGAAGAGCGCTGTGTACTCTCGGCAGATGTAGCATGTCTGGGAGGACAGTAGATCGCAGAGATTGTAAAAGGCCATGGATTAGCACCAACTCGAATACTGGCAGCTTGTATTTTGTCTGACTGCTGGTGTAGTAGTTCATGGTGAGTGACTGCACTTCGAATAATAACAGCTGCACCACCATGTGCAGTGCCATATGGGTGAGGAACATGGTAGACTTTGTAGTATGGTATTTTAAACATTGTTCTAGTAGTGAAGTGCGTCTCTGGTATTAATGCAATATCTATTTTGTATATCGCATTAAGTGGAGGAACTGTTTTGGAAGAAACTGTGGGCCTGTCGTCTGACAGATTACTGATGAATGAATGAATATTTGTAGAAAGTTTCGCAGTTGTAGTTTGGGGTTTGACCGCCTGTTGGTATTCAAGAGTAAAATTCGTAGCGAATTTTCCATTATTGGGCGATTTTGTTTATAAGAGTGCTTAGCATGTTTAGTGCCATGCTGTATTGTTTGATTAGTTGGTTGACATTAGAGTATTCGGGAATAGGGAGTCTGTTGATTTTCTAGAGTTTGGACTGGAGGTTGATTGGGTTTTAAAGGAGGAAATTGGTTATTATTGTTGATGTTAATATTTGTGTTATGTGATTGAGTGAAGTTTCGTCGTGGTTGAATTGTTGTTTTGCTTCTTTTTGTGAGTTTTAATATATGTCGCAACCTTTGAAATTGGCGCATTTTGCTGAAGTATTTGGTTTCTTTTTACGCAAGGTTGTATTGTGTTCGCCTCCTCATTTAACACAAATATACGGTCTTGCGCAATATGTTTTTGTGTGCCCGTAGCAATGACAGATTGTGCACTGTATAATGTAGTGTTTTTCCTTTTTGGGACTTCGACTTTTATTTTCATATTGCATAAGTATTTAATTTCATATATGCTCTTATTGTTTTCGTTAGGTTGTAGGTCTATCAGCTTTCACTATTCGTTGCTAGGTTATCGCTCTCAAAAATGGTTACACCTGTACAGTGTTTTCTCTAGACGTATCCTGGTAACGATTCACCAGCTTATGTATTCACATCATTCTTCGAGCTCCAGATAGCGTATAGAATAAGGAAAATGAACATGGAAGACTATTTTGTATGCAGTAACAGAAATCTTTAGAATGTGTAAACCAGCGAGACTGATATAGTTATTTGTAGTTATTTAGAATATGCCATTAGGACGTTCCTGGAAAACTGGGTGGGACTGAAATTAAATGGGACACATCAGCTGCTGGTCTATGTTGATAGTATGAATCTGCTGGGAGACAACGTAGATACCATAAAGGAAGACAAAGAAAGTTAATTGGCTGTAGTAAGGATGTATCACTCAGAAACTGTTAAACATATCGACATGATTCAAGCGTTAAATTACTAAGAAATGTCTAAAGTGTGTTTCGATATGTGCTCTATTTGTCGCTCGGCAAATATCGAGACTGTCAGGTCTGTGGCCAAGTCCGTTGAATCAGTCCAGAACATTTTGTCTCCTCGTCTGTTGGCTAAAAACGTAAAAATAAGAATATACAAAAGTACTGTGTCTTCTTTTAGTAACTTGACGAGTTCACGTCTCCGCGCTTGACGGCGAGCGGTGCGCTTCTTTCTGCGAGGCGCATGCGAATTTTTCGCAATTAATTGTTTCATTAAAAACAATCCTTGCACTTACAGCGCACCAAACATCAACTTCCACTGAATGGCTTGAGCAGTTGTGTTGCCGTTCTTGCACTAGACGTTGACACCTCAGTCTCTTGAACTAAAGGTTTCAGTAATTTTCTAGGTGTGTTCAAGTCTTAACTTCTCCCCAGTAAGCACTTGATGCTTATGTTCTTGTTTTTGTCCATTAAGAGACCCACTCTGGACCTCCTCTGTGGTCTAGTGGTCATTATTCCTGGCTACAGATTCAGGAGTCCCGGGTTCGATTCCTGGTGCTACCAGCTTTTCTGAAAAGTATAGGGTCTATTACGGGGTCCACTCAGCCTCGTGAGGATAATTGAGAGTTGTTTCAAGGAAATAGCGTCTCCGGTCTAGAAAACCAAGCTAAACGGCCGTGGGGATCCGTTGCACTTAACCACGCGACAACTCTGTCCGCTAAATTTGGCACTAACTTCGCCGACAATCGGCGGTCTCTCGGTCGGTATAGTTCGCTTGCGGACTACAGGCCACGGATTTTGTGGTTTTTAAAGTCCCATTTTAAGTTTATTTAGCAAATTGTGAATTGTTTGTATGCTGGGAACTCTTTCATCGCGAAATTTTCTCGGGTACTTTCTAGCAGATCCCGTATTTCGTGTAGATGTCATACAAAAATACACGTTACTCAAAAGTATACCGCACCTTGACGGGACACGCCTCATACTAAATGTAAGAGAATAAATGACTAATGGAGCTGATAACTGCTGCCTACTGATGACAAATCATAAACAAACTCTGACACATGTTCGAGTACAGGGTACCGAGGAGAATGTTTTGATGGAAGAGAGATGAAGTGACAGGAGGTCGGAGGAAAACTGTATAATGAGGAGCTTCATAACTTGTACTCTTCTTAAAGTATAATTAGAATGATCGAGTAAAGGAGGATGAGATGGGCAGGGCATGTAGGATGAATTGGTAGAAGAGGAATGCGTATAAGATACTGGTGTGAAAGCCAGAAGGAAAGACGCGAAACGTAGGGGGGGTGGATTATATCGTGATGCATATATCCATTGCTATAGAGTGATCAAGTCAAGGAGGATGAGGTGGGCAGGGCATATAGCACGAATGTGGGCGAAAAGGAATGCATGTAGGATATTGGTGGGAAAGCCAGAAGGAAAGAGACCACTGGGAAGACCAATGCGTAGGTGGATGGACAATATTAAAATGGATCTTAGATAGGACGGGATGGTATGGATTGGACTGGTTTGCCTCAGGATAGAGACCATTGGAGATCCCTTGTGAATACGGTAATGAACCTTCGGGTTCCATGAAATGCTGGGAAATTTTTGAGTAGCTGCAGATTTGGCTTCTCAAGAAGGGCTCAGCTCCATAAGTAAGTAAGTATACCCATTGCTAGACAACGACTCCGTAAACAAACCTGCAACAAATACGCAACAAACAGAATAGATCCATTACTAGGCACCGCCCGCAATAATATAACAGTTGTTGTAAGAAGTGATTTCTATGTAGGTCTTCATGCCCATTGTTTAAGCAACGAGTCAGTATTCAAACGAATACTCAATAATAGAAGACGTCTGTTGTCTAACAAAGGACTTGTTTTCTGTGATGTGCTCCGACCTGAGGCTTTATAACCAGAAACTCATGCCGGCTAGACACATTCATAGATCGGAATTCAGGGACTCCGGATTCGAAGATGATACCAAGTAAGGAATTAGAAAGTATCCAGGAGATCTAGTTTGTGAGCTGAGGACTGCATATGCTGTAGTTGCAGTGAGACTGTGGTAAATCCGTTGCAGTGAAATGGATAATGATGACTGGTGAAAGCACACCGAGAAGATTCAGTGTTGAGTGATTTGTAGTGAGAGTATCGGCAAGAGTGCTGTACTCAATTATAGTTACGACTTGTGAGTGATCAATAAATTCAATTGCCAATCCGAACCCCGTCTCTAATCACTAATACACGTGACAATATTGTCACGTGCCACAGTGTCTAAAGACGGGGTTCGGATTGGCAATTGTATTTATTGGATACTTACAGGTGGTAACTACGTACAGTTAATTTTCACACTACAAAGCACTCTGCGCTGATCTGTTCAGTCTTATCTGCACTAGTCACGAAATTATAACACGGGAACTATAAAGTCTTACAAAACTGCGGATTCCCAATATCGATGTACAACCTTTGTCCATAAAGTTCCGAGACTGATTTACGAGGGGCGTTCAAGTTCTAAGGTCTCTGATTTTTTTTTTCTCAGGACTGGGAACAGATAGACACATGCGGTTTACTTTAAAATACGTGTGCACTCTTTGTGAATGCGTGACAGATGGCACCACTGTACGGCACACAGAACTCTAGTGGTGGCGGCGAGGGTCACGAGTGTTTTTGAACGTAAAATGGCGATGTTTTCGTCACAAGAACAGCGAGTAATCATTCGTTTTCCCCGCTTGCGTGGTGCGACACCCATTGAAATTCATCGCCAGTTGAGTGAGACGTGTGGTGATGGTGTCATGAATGTGAAAAATGTGCGTTCGTGGGTTCGACAGTTCAAAGAAGGCCGAACGTCGTGTGACAACGAACCAAAACAATCTCGGTCTCGCACCAGCCGGTCTGACAACATGGTCGAGCGAGTTGAGAAAGTTGTTTTGGAGGATCGCCGATTGAGTGTTTAAAACATCGCCTCCAAAGTTGGCATTTCCGTGGGATCTGTGCACAAAATCCTGCATGAAGACCTGCGAATGCGGAAAGTGTCCTCCAGGTGGGTTCCACGAATTCTGGCGGACGACCACAAGGCTGCACGCATGGCAATGATGAAGGCATGAATGGGACTTTCTTTTCATCAATTGTGACAATGGATGAGACATGGATGCCGTTTTTCAATCCTGAAAGCAAGCGCCAGTCAGCTCAATGGAAGCACTTNATGCACCAGCGCATCGGGCGTACGCGACGCAGCAGTTTCTTCCTGAAAACAACCTTGAAGTGGTTTCTCATGCTCCCTACTCAACTGACCTGGCTTCTAGCGATTTCTGGCTTTTCCCAAAGATAAAAGACACTCTCCGTGGTCGCACATTCACCAGTCGTGCCGCTATTGCATCAGCGATTTTCCAGTGGTCAAAACAGACTCCTACAGAAGCGTTCGCAGCGGCCATGGAATCATGGCGTCGACGTTGTGAAAAATGTGTACGGCTGCAGGGAGATTAGGTTGAAAAGTGACAGAAGTTTCAAATTTTTTGTATGATTATTGTGTGAGAAAAAAAAATCGGAGACCTTAGAACTTGAACGCACCGCGTAATATCTCAGCTTACGTAGATGGTGGTAATTCCAGGAAAAGGTGTTCCAAATACGGGACATTTTACGGCTTGCCTGTGTGATTGACTTTAGTTCTCTCGACCTCCGCCAAGAGGCAGGGCGCGGCGGGAAACACATGTAAATTGTCAGTTGTGGATTTGTGCTGTGAGAAGAATGAACGTTCAATTTGAACAGCGAGTTAACATCAAACTTTGTGTGAAACTGGACCAGACAGCCACAGAGACATTACAGCTTCTGCGTAATGCGTACGACGATGAAGCTTTATCTCGGGCGCGAGTGTTTGAGTAGCACAGGCGGTTCGTGTCGGTGGAGGATGACACAAGATCAGGCCGGTCTTCGAGTTCCCGGAACGAAGACAACATAGTTCGCATCAGAGACATGGTATGGAAAGACCGTATGGTTACAGTGCGCATTTAACTGATACCCTGAATATCAATAAGTCTGCCTGCCACCAAATTTTGCGAGAGAACTTCGGTAAACGAAAACTAGTCCCACACTCAGAACCAAAAGGAGGTGCGAGCCTCAGTTTGTGCTGATTTGTTACACGAGGCACAGAACGATTCCACGTTCATCAACAGTATCATTGCCGAGGATGAATCATGGTGCTTCTAGTACGACCCTCAGACGAAGAGGCAAAGCACTGAATGACGGTCAACGGGTTCTTCGGCGTCAAAGAAAGTGAGGCAGCATCCAAAGAAAACAAAGACTATGATAATCTTTCCCCCCCCCCCGATGCCAGGGGTATTGTTCACGAATTTGTTCCGCAAGGGCAAACTGTCATCCAAGAATTTTATCTCCGTACTCAGGCATAGGTGCGAGGCACTTCGACGTCATCGTCCTGACGTATGGGCATCTAAACAGTCGACTTTGTTGCATGACAATGCGAGTTCACACACTCTAAGTGTCAACAGATTTCTCGCCAGCACAACGTTACTGTGCTTCAACATCCCCCATACTCCCCTGACCTCTCTTCATGCGACTTTTTTTCTGTTTTCACGACTGAAAAAAAAGGGATGGCGGCATGAGAATATAGAGGCTATTCAAGCGGCTGCGACAACGGAGCTCACAGCCATTCCGAAAGAGGCATTCATTAGCGGAAAGCTGGCAACGGTGTATTGACTGTGGAGGGAACAACTTTGAAGGGGACAGGAACCATTAGTTAAGGAGTTGAATTTTGTATTTTTTGCAGTCTCAGAACTTTATGGACAAAGTTTGTACTAGAAGCACAGATAAAGTACTTAGATCACACGTTTAATCTTCACATGCTGACTTCTTTTACTCTTCTGCATTCCTCAAGCTTTTTTTATTGCTAGTGGGGTGGAACTAAGTACCCTTGTACTGCGGCCACTTGTGGCCTATTGTACCAGCCCCAGATGATAGGTGAGGGTGATTGAGGAGCAATTGGTGGAATGAAAATTGGCAGAGGAAACTGAAAGTACTCTGTGAAAACCTGCCCCAGTGCCACTTTGTCCATTTTGCCATGTTTAAAACCCAAACGCCTAGGCCTAGGCATCCGGTCTGCAAAGTGTTAATAGACAAGAAACAGAAACATAAGTGTCGCGTGCTTACTGAGGAGAAGTTAGATGATGTAGTGACCAGACTTGAACATACACCTAGAAAATCGCTGAAAATTCTACTTCAATAGATTGGAGTGTCAAAGTCTGGTGCGAGAACAGCAACACAGTTGCTCAAGCCATCCAGTGAAAGTTGATGTTTGATTTGCTCTAAGTGCAAGAAGGATTGTTTTACCTGTGTTTTTTAATTAAACAATTGTGAAAAATATCTGAGTGTAGAGATGACAGCATTTTCAACACCTCCTGTGATCTGCAGATGATAACTACTTCATTCCAAACGTTATCAACCGTCAGGCCTGGTGATTCATCAACAAAATTCACATGTGCCTCACAGCAAGCAGTGCACTGATTGCCGTGAAGCGTGGAGACATGAACTCATCAAGTTACTGAAAAAAGTCCCTGTACTTATTTATTTCTTTATATAAATTCCTCTAGTATAATTTTGTATTATCTAATAATTTATGTCAGCTACAGTATGAAAATTCTCCATTCCAGGCTTTATATACCTCATTTCAGTGCTCGATGCTTCAGGTCTCAGGTTAGATATTGCTTTTGTGTTTTTGATGTATCCTTAAGAAGGCCCTGTATTTCTTTAAAATTCATCATGCAGAGTTTCACACAACTGCCATTTTCTGCCTCTTGATCATCTTATAGAATTTGCAATCTCTTGAACTGAGTGAGTGGTAGAGTCTGGCACTTTCCCATCCAGTTGGACCACTAAAATTCGGACTTCTAATGAAATTTACAAGACTGTAGCATAACAGATTAAAGGTATATCATGATTTGTGTGATAAGTGTGTTCCAAAGAAAAGTCACAGTGGGTGAAGTCACATAAACACAATTTTCCCTTCTCACCTCTGTCAGTAGGTCAGCCAGCAGTTGGCATTAAAGTCTGAATTAAAGTGAGCACTATTAATTGAAACAAGTCTGAATTAGTTGATTTCATTGAAGTAAAGTCACATTTTCAAATTCGCATATAATGAGAAATATCCAAAAAGCAAAAGCAAAGCTATCCCTGTACCAGGCTGTGAAGGCCCATAGGGTTGCGAGACGTTGAGGGTCCCACATTATCTAGACAATCAGCTCAAAGATGGCAGTAAGGTTGTCAGCCTTACGCGCCGGCCGCACTTTACTCCCCAGGAAAATTATTTAATTAATTCATTTCTGTTAGAGGCTGAGTAAACTTCAGGGCCAAGTGCGGCTGGAAGGATTAGGTCATCTGAAAAAAATCCAATGACCTCATTCTGATTTGAACCCGCGACCTTCCGGCTTGTAGCATAGCACCTCAACCACTATGCTACCGCGTGCTCCCAAGATATATCCATACAAACAAAATTTACACAGTTTACAGGAGATGTTGGAATCTTGGAAAAATATCCATTTATTAAAATGTTATTACTAATAGAGGATTGCAGACATGGTCCTGCTGTCAACCTGCACATCCTTCTAGAATGAAGATAGTAGAGGAGTAACTGAGCTTTTGTATGAACAGCTATATCTAATTTTATTGAATCATACATAATTATTTGTTGCAGGCAAGTGTGTTGGTATGATGGCCACAGCAATACAAAATAATGGAATTGAATCACTAGCAAATGGCAATATTAATCATGTTAAAGTGAATGAAGAACATGTTGAATCTAGTGACATCACTACCAACAGTTCTACTACTGGAGAAATATCTTCTGAAGCAGAGTCTCCAGAAATAGACATAGTTATCAACAATGTGGTCTGCAGCTTTAGTGTTCGATGTCACCTGAATCTCAGACAGATTGCATTAAATGGTGCTAATGTGGAGTACAGAAGAGAGAATGGGGTGTGTTTACTGTGTTTATAATTTACATGCAGAGTTCAAAAAGGTTTTGAATATCTGGTTGCCAGGCAGATTTTGGTCACCAGAAAAAAAGATGGATCACATTCATTCTGGTATCTTCCTGTGACTCTTGCCTGTGTTGGGCATACAGAATTAATTTTTTTCTGTATACGTGGGGAAGTCATAAAATTTTAATTATCACCCTGAAGAAACAGACACAGGTGCAAGAAACTGTATGTGAGTTAGTCCTTCTCTACATATGTCCCCTGCAGGGCCACACATTTTCCCCAGTGTGCATTAGCTGCTGGATACATTGATCATAGAAGGTCTCATTTTGACTGTCTAGAAGTCCTCCACTGCAGAAATGACGTCATCGTCTTGGAATCGCTTACCACAAAGTGGCTTCTTTAGCCATGGAAAGAGGAAGAAGTCGCATGGTACCAGGATTTCCTCCTGTAATTTTCTCACAGGTTCCAGTAGTACTTGCCAGTGATGGTGACACCCTTTTGCGCTTAGTCGTTTATGATGACACCCTGCTGATCCCGGAACACACTCAACATCACCTTTCCTGACGACAGCTGGGATTTGGCCTTCTTTGGCGGCAGCGAATCTGCATGTTTCCACTGCTTGCTCATTACCTTTGTTTCAGGGTCATAATGATAGACCCAACCTTCATCCATTGTGATCAGGTGGTCGAAAAATTCCACCTTTTCGTCTTGCCACAACTGCAAAAGTTTCTTTGCCACATCCATTAATTGCTTTTTTTGAACTAGTGTCAACAATCGTGGCACCCAACGCGCAGCGACCTTTGTCACGTGTAACTCACCATGGATAATGCTGAAAACCGACCCATGGGTAATGCGGACCTCATGAACAATAACTTTGATAGTTATGCACCTATCGGATAGGATCAAAGCTTTCCACCTGGGCCACAATTCCCACTTCCTCGGCGAAAGATGGTCTTCCACTTCAGGGTTCATCTTCAAGGTTTGTCTATCCACATTGAAAGCGCCTCTTCCACCTGACCACTGTCATATGATGGTACACCTACCTGATACACAGCGGTCATCTGGTCGTGGATCTCTAGACTTCCCTTGCAAATGCAGGAACCGTATCACAGCATGAGCGTCCACTTTCTCAACTGACATTGCCATTTTGCTACTGCTCTTTCCCTTCTGTCCACTTGGCGCGGGAAAATTTGACTGTTCGGCAAGCTCAGGAAATGGGCTGTCTCCTTTATAGAACGATATTTTAGAATTATGATTTTCTCATGGTGATAATTAAAACATTATGACTTCCCATCGTACTGTTTGTCCTAAATGCTCACAGGCCAGAAGATAATGGGGGGAAAAATCAAATTTAAAAGAAAGATCAACTGTTATGAATTGTTAATAATTTCAATATGTCATTTTTCTTTGAGAGTTCCAGATGCCCAAAACAAACTCCTGAACACAGTGAGAAATTAATCCCCCCTTCCAGTCGACCTATTTTTGACCTCTGTTTAAGTGCATACTGTGAAATGCTTTGTGATGTTCTGGTGTTTTAGGTTTGTTGACAGTTCAGGTGAAGTGTACCTGCAAATGCCATGCACGTAAATATGTTCCCATGTGTCTTACATAATGTGACCCATTATGTGTTAATGTAAAAGCTGCATATCCCAACAGAAGGAAATGTAATTAGAGATAACACACTTTATTGTAAAAACATTTGGTTCTTTTGCCATCCATTGGGTACTGGGAAGGAAGTTTACGTCCCTTAGTTATATGATTGTACTATGCAGAATCAAATTCTGGCCACAATGTATTGTCTGGTTCATCAGACTCGCCTTCTTTATGAGAACCCAAATCGGTTAGAATTTCAGAAAGTTGAAGTGTTCTGTCTTCTGGGATATAGTGCCATGTAGTCCATTGAGAACCTCAAATCCTATGTTTCAGAAAGTTGCTTAGTAGCATTACACTGTCTTGGCTGCAGATGGGAGGTTTATACGTTGCCAGATAATTTCATATCAGTTTCATTGCATAGCTGTAGGTAGAAACATGTGGTGAATGTCCAAAAATGAAACAAATGTAAGGGTATGTGCCTACTGGCCAAAATAGAATGAAGAACATGTTTATTTCGTTTGACCTATTTCCATAATGTAAATGTACATGGACTGTGTTAGTGTGGCTATAATGATATCATTTCAATTAGAAAAAAAAAAATAAATTTCAGGGGCAATTTCTACAGCAATATAGACACTAGCCTACATAACTTTTAGCCATATATCTTGTACCAGTTCTCAGATTCAAGATTTCTTTTTGTGTGTTTTCAAAATCAGCAGGACATAAAGGATTGTATTCGGAAGTTGAACTGCATGTTTGATTTATTTATATGTTTAATGTTCATCATAATGTTTTGGTGTAATATATTCATTTTTTTATTTTGGAAACAGGATACAAAAGAAATTCTGTAAGTCATTTCCAAGTGACACAGTGAATCATTGATGTCATTCATGCATTCATGCAAGTCAGCTACAGATTGCCATTGTCCAGAACTTCTCCATCTGGAAGCAAATAGACCCCAAGAATTAATTGTGTAATAACTACCATATCTAAGTAAATAGTTCCATTGTCATTTGTATGCAGTTCACTTCACATAAGACTAGCAAGTTTTGCCTGTATGCATGTGACAACATTGTTTTGGATACTCTGCAAAGAAGTTTATCTAAATATCAGTCCATTCATAATAGCAGCAGGTAATGTCTGAGACTGTTTATTCGCAAAAGTAGTTGATTCATTAATTTTCATAAATGAAATGTTGCATGAAGAGGCATATGGCAAGATTGTGGATGATTGCATGTTTTTTTGTGTTCAAAGTGAGGTGTATTGTGGATGATAACCTAGCAGGCTCATGTACAACCTATTTTGTAAGGATTTTAATATGATATTTATTGCTGTTCTTACTGTTAAACCATATTACAGTCTGACAGAGGTCTGTTTTTAATTAATATTTTCGGTGTTATACAGGATGTCCCAGGAGGAATGGACCAAACTTCGGGAGGGTGTTCCTTATGTTAAAGTATGCCGATATAACCCAAAACACCTATGTCCAAAGTTGAACAGTTGCGGAGATAATGGCCAGAGAAGTGTCAAACTTTGACTGGTGTTACACACCTGTTGATTACAAAATACATATTAAAACTGGCAGGAATATGTGGATTCTGTAATGTTAATAATGTACATAACATCAAACTAACTTGTGAGTGACATGAAGCCATAAAATTGAAGTACAAAATACTCGCTCGCCATGTCATAATTGTCCTTAGGGTTTCCAAGCACTATACATGACGCATGAATGGCAAGCGCTGACGTAACATGACACTGCGCATTCTGGTATAAGCCCACTACATAAGTACGGCTAGGGTGAATCGCCGCACTCAAGGACAAACTTAGATAAGACATGCCAGCTGGCAGGTACAGTGCGTGGACTCGCCAGAAGACCACACTTTTCTCGGGCCATTATCTCTGTAACCGTTCAACTTTGGACATAGGTGTTTTGGGTTATATCGGCATACTTCAACATATGGAACACCCTCCTGAAGTTTGGTCCATTCCTCCTGGGACACCCTGTATAGAAGCTTGACTGCCTCTGTCATCTAGTGGTCAGAGTTCCTGGCCACAGATCCAGAGGCCAGGGTTCGATTCCCGGTACTACCAGATTTTCTGAGAATTAATGGGCCTGGAACGGGTTGCACTCAGCCTTGTGAGGATAATTGAGGAGCTATTTCAAGGAAATAGCGGCTCTGGTCTAGAAAACCAAGCCATGGGGATCTGTTGTGCTGACCACACGACACCCTCTGTCCACTAAAGTTGGCACTAACTTCGCCAAAAAGTGGTCGTCACTCATTTGGTACAGTTCTCTTGCGGACTAAAACCATGGAGTTTATTTTTTTTTGGGGGGGGGGTTATAAAAGCTTTTCTAGGTTCATTTCTGTATGGTGCATGTAACCATGGATGCTGATGAACCTCTAAAATACACAGAATAATGACCTAGAATACCTGCAGTTTTACTAAATGGTCAGAAAGTGTGTCTCATGCCTTGGCTGTCACCTCACCATGGTATCGTCCTTGTTGATCATATACACAATCGGCTGATGGTGCAGGGAGTCAGGCAGCAGTGCAGAAGGTTTGAATGAAAAGTCTGCTGTGACTGTAGAGAGTAAATGATATGATATGCCCCAGTACATTGTGGCTCAGGACATGTGATGCTACCCATCATTCTGAATGATATACCACTAATTGCATTCTTAATTCAGTGGTGTATCTCCTAAAAATTCCACAGTAATTTACTGTTTCCTTCTTTGTCCAGTTTTATAGCTTAAGGTTTGAGTGAACTTAGCTACAGGCTTGAATTGGACCATTGGTGTTTGAATTTGGAAGAGGTGGAAAAAGTCTGATATTAAGAGTAGTTTGTAAAGGGAATGTTAGGCTTGATTCACTAAGAACAATGAAACCTGCTGTGCAACACATTCAAAAAACCGATTTCTTGGGGGGCATATGTGCACTGAGGACACATTTAGTCTTGCTCTCCTGTAGGTGGATGTGTTTATCATAAAGCAGGTTGATAATTTTCAGTTTTATGCACCTAATATGGAGTAGATTTATCTGGCACAGGACAGGGGCCAGTGAAAGGCTTTTGTGGGCATGGTAAATGAACCTTTGGGTTCCATAAAATATTGGGAAATTCTTGAGTAGCTAAGTGACTGGTGGCTTCTCAAGGAGGAGTCAGCTCCGTGGAGTAAGTATGTGGGTTCTAATGTGAAATAATAATAATTACACTTTTTTGGTGCCGCTTGAGGTGGCTTAGGAGTTGAGGAAAAGTGAGTAGAAAATACTGAGTATATGCATCCTTCCATGACAGTTTAAGATATGGTGAATACATTGTTCCAGAAGTACTTCATTCTGAACAGTGGTCCAGAACTGTTCAGATTATTTTATAGAATGAACATTAAAAGATTTACTGTACTGTTGGCTCTTACAGGATTTCAGGTTTATAGAAAAGGACACCATTTTTTGTATTGCTGTGTCAGCAGAAGGTAAGGAGTATATATTTGCTTGTCAGTACAAGTGTTCTGTAAACAACTGAGATGATTTGATTTTACAGTAAGTTTCATCCATTCTGATTAACTGCAAATTGTTGTTTTCACTTTTGGTTTTTCCATTTGCCATTAAGTTAACAGTATCCTTTGCATCTCAAAAAGAACTCATTGTAGATTTTGTACGATAAGCAGTGGTTGCATACGTATTAGTACTGTAGAGATTTTCATCTGCTATGTTGTCCCTTAATTTCATAACTCCTGTTTTAAAAGAATGGTTTTGTTCAGCAGTCAGTCAGTTAATTTCATGTCAGTTGCTAGACTGCTAATTCCTTGTCTGGGTGTGGAAACTTTTCTACTTTAACTGGCTATGGGCTGGACAGCCCAAGGGGTCGGAGTTCAAGTCCTGGTAGGGTGAAGAACTTTTTCTTCTCCACATCATCCCTACTGGTTTTGGGACCCACCCAGCCTCCTATCCCCTATCCAGTGGGTATCAGGGGCTCCTTCCCAGGGGCGTGAAGCAGAACACACACCTCCAACTAGTGCCAAGGTCAAGAAAAATGTTGGATCTATACATCCACTCCCCCATATGCCTTCTTGGCATAGTGCTTAATTAGTTAAGCACGGGAAAAACTTTGCCTTACTTTGCTTCTTGTAGTACACAAAGCACATATTGACCATGGCCGAGGCATGCCTGCATATTGATGCAAAGGAACATTACAGTATGTACAAGGGAAAGACGAGTGTATGGTGGTGATGTTGAAGTAAAAGCTATTAAAGAAATTTATAAAGAGTCTTTTGGCCTTCATTGTGTACTTGAGGACCAAATCACTCAACTGCTGATTGTTATAATAGAAAGGTATCTGAATTGTTTTCTGGTGAACCAGAAAATAGACATTGTGTTGCTGTGTTGCCATCTGAAGAATGAGAGGTTTGGTTTCTTTAATGAAGTGTGTTTTTGTACACAACCTTTACAAGAAAAAATTGTATGAGTAGCAACATTGCTTTTTCTTAGTAAAATTGTGACGGTTTTTAGAAAACTTTTTTTTTTTTTGAGGTAGGGATTTTGAAGAAGTTTGTGTTGTGATACCATCTAGTGCCGTAAGAGGATACAAGCATTTGTGTTGTGATGCCATTTAGTGCTGTAAGAGGATACAAGTGTTTGTGTTGTGATGCCATTTAGTGCTGTAAGAGGATACAAGCATTTGTGTTGTGATACCATCTAGTGCTGTAAGAGGATACAAACATTTGTGTTGTGATACCATCTAGTGCTGTAAGAAGATACAAGCATTTGTGTTGTGATACCATCTAGTGCTGTAACAGGATACAAGCATTTTTTAGGGACAGGCTGCCTCCATCTTGGGGTTTAAGTGTGTAGGATAAGAATGTTAAATTATACAGGCAGGTTGCAGGAAAGATGCATGTTACCCTGAAGGTGGAGGCCCCATGTTCCTTCGAAACAGTGGTATCCACATATAAAACTACATACTGTCACATCCCAGAAGACCACAATCTGAACAAGCACTGCAATGGAAATCTAAGTTATATGTGTATTTCTGTATCAAAAACTTCACTTTTGGAGCTCCTGTTTAATTTTATGGCATTTTTGACCATCCTGACAGGATTTTGATAGTTTTTCTCAGTCATAGGCAAATTCCAGTATTGTATTTGAAATAGGGCATGACCACTTCCTGCCCAGTTTCTTTCATTTCATCATGCATAGTAGGATTTCATTTAGCTTTCAAGTAACCTTTGCATTTTTTCTTGTACAAGAAAGGAAGTCGCTTGTTAAACATCCTTTCACTTCTGAACTTGATTTGTTGTACTTCAATATGATCTGACACACCTGGAATCACATATTTTTTAATCCAGAGATAACATGTAATGTTCAAATGTTATGTTTCTGGACATTATCCATCATCCTGTTTTTATTTAAAACACAGCGTTTCTGAGACTGGATTCTGTCTCCATCTTCAGGTAAAACCTACTCAGTTTGGGCCGATCAATAGAGCTAGTCTGGAGGTACAGACTAGCTCTATCACTTGGGCCAAACTGAATATGTTTTCCCTAGAGTTGGAGACAGAATCCAGTCATCGAAATGTTGTATTTTAAATAAAAGCAGGATGGTGGATTATGTCCAGAAACATATTTCTGTTAATGTACCATCATCATAAACTCTTAGATCTTATGTGTGTGTAATATTGCATGAAAATTGTGTGCAAGGCAGTGAACTTTCCATCAGCTTAATGAATTGGCATTGGTTTCCTATTACATTTTTATATGCTCTTGTTCGTATAATGTGTAACACTTTTGATATATAAGTAGGAGATAACGATTTTTAAATGCTCACAGAGAGCTGTCCTCACTGAGTCTGTTTGAGAAATTTCCTTATTAACTCCAGAAAAGTGCTGCTCTGACGCAATAAAGTGCAGCATACCATCTTCCTGACAAAGGCACTTGTGATCCTGTCACATTTCATTCATTGTTAATGCAGCACTGTAATATGCATTAAACATTTATACCTTCCTTTTGTAATACTGTTAAATAGCCTGTGATGTTAGTATAGATGACTTTCTTCTGTATGCATTAGACATAATTTGCGATTACAAATATATGGAATTTTTTAAATGACTGAAATTAATTTAAAAAAGTGAAGGCCAGTGAATCAGCTTGAATGAATACAAGCTCAAAAAATTAGATTTTATATTCTGTTTTAGTTGTGATTTATTAAAACACATTGTCTGTATCCCACATTTTATAGTGTCAAATGGTATTGAATAATGACGCAGAAAGGATGTGGGAGAAGTAATAATACCCTCTTTGAGGTACAGTCCTGGCAATCCTCTGGAGGGACTGAGGAAAATCACAAAAATTCTTAGTAGGAAGATAGTGAGTGTCCTAGTTTTGAACTGAGAACTCGTGAATACAGGTCATAGATATTACCACTTGAGCTAGCTTGCCAATTTAAAAGTATGAAGTCATGCAAAATATACCAATATTTCACACTTAATCATCATTTTCACAGCACAGAGTTACATATTCTGATGTTCGCAATGATACTGTTTGGTTATGTAAATTGACCCCATTAGTAGTCTCCTTTGAGCAACTTAAATAATGTAATACAAACTTCCCTTCCAATTTGTGATTAATAGAACCTTTCAGGCCATACAGTGCCAGGTGTCACAGCTTTTACTGTAGTAGTTTTCAAAATGTGTCTGCAGAAGTGATCAGATTTGTCATAAAATCTGCCCTTTTCATGACTCTTATTTTCATTCAGGCATGCACATTTACAGTAGTATTAATCTACCATCAGTAGTGAAGGATTACAAACTGAATAACTCACTCAGCAGACTCTACTGTTTTAACTGCAGTTCTGAGATTTTTATTGACTGAAAAACCCAGTTTCCAATTATTTGTATCCTTCAGATATCACTGTTGTCATTCTAAAAGAATTTGATTGTCCTGAATTTTTTAATGTGGATTGTTTATGGTTAAGTTTTATCACAGCCCAGCTTGCAGGCTAGATGACAGCCCTTAGCTTTTAATTATATTTGCAGCTAATGATCATACTTGTTGACCATTTCCTCTGTCTGCAATATGATGACATTTTATGGTGACAAGGGATGTGCTTTACATTCTGCTGGAAAAAATTAATGTAGAACTTTGTGTAAATCTGTTCTGTGGCAAGTATAATTATCTTCTGTAGCAATTGTCATATGCAGGATTTAGATCATACTAAAATTGATATTTGAGAAATAGGTTATGGTCTCAAGAACTGTAATGTATTGTTATGTCAGGAATTGGCCTTATGGTGAACTTTATTAGAGGATCCAATTGTGAATATGAAGATGACATCTGGAGTATGATTTTGTGCAGGTAGATTCTTCTACCCTGAAGACAGAAATAGCATATCAAATGAAACCTTTCTACTGGACTACATGACATCGTATCCCAGGAGACAATAACCGTGAACTCTACTGCTGATTACCTTTCAGTACTAGATTTCTCTTTTTATTAAATGACTGTCAAGATTAATGTTGGATGTGGAATTGCAGAGAACATGTTTGTAATCTTCCGTGTCCTGTAACTGGAGTACACTTTTTCTTAAGAATTATGTTTTCCTCTCTTTTGTGCAGATGATCACGATGAAATTGAGGAAACCGTACACAACTGCCTCTATGTGGTCATCAGGGAAAGTAACATGTACTGGAGCTACTAGTGAAGAGCAAGCAAAAATTGCAGCAAGGCGGTTTGCTCGATGTTTGCAGAAACTTGGCTTTAAAGCACGATTTACTAATTTTAGGGTAGTCAATGTGCTGGGGACGTGTTCCATGCCCTTTGCAATCAAAATTACAGCTTTTTCAGAACGATACAAAGAAAATGCAGAGTAAGAACCATCTTGTAATTTTGTTAGTTTTATGATTTGTTTATTCCTCCTGTCTTAGAAAGCATTCATTCAAAATTAAACCACCTTTACATAATTAGTATTAATTGTGAAGGAGTTTTGTCTGATAGAGTGGATTTTTCTGTTAAGTGCCATTTCATGATTAGACATCGAGAGAATTTCTATTGTACCTACATTACAGTAAGTATAGTTGATTAGAAGAACTGTTCAATCATTCATAATAGCTTCTGTTGGTGCTTTGTTCTTCCAGTACATACTGTCAAACAGTTGATTCATCCTAGTCAACTTGTCAAGAGTTAATAGGAGCATATTTTTTGGTTCATTGTTTGTTTTGAACTTTGAGGTTAAAGCTGAGCATGAAAATGCAAGAAATATATTTCTTGTAAAGAAGTGAAGTTCTGATGTAGGAATTCCTACCTTTATTATAATTACTTGTTTAATGGAATATCAGTAAAAAAAAAATTTCTTTTATTTCATTAAATGTATGGGATTATTGGTCATTGTTTTATGTGTTAACTCTTGAAATGTCAGATCACAAATGTTTAACTTGCAGTAGTGCGTAGAAATACAATTCTGTGTTACTGGTTTGATAAAGGAACAGGATGAGGTAACAAAACATATTTTGAATTTAAATTTACACAAACGAAGATATATAACAAGGAGCAATACCAAAATCATAAATTCAGTTCACATGTAATTAGTAAATGTTATGATTTGAATAGGACTGACCCTGTGGTCTAGTCAGATCCAGACATTCTGGGTTCGATTCCTGGTGCTACCTGATTTTCTGAGAAATAGTGGGTCTGGAACAGGGTCCAGTCAGCCTTGTGAGGATAATTGAGGAGCTTCTTCAATGGAAAAATAGTGGTTCTGGTCTAGAAAACTGAAATTAATGGCCGTTGATGTTCATTTTGCTGACCACGCAACATCCTATATCCGTTAAAGTTGGCACTAACTTTGCTGACAAGCAGTGGTCACTCAGTCGGTATAGGTCCTTTGCAGACTAAAGCCACGGAGTTTTTGTTAGTTTGTTATGATTTGAATAGAGCACCTAAATTCCATAAAAAATGTCAAATTGATATAGTGTTATGTTTAATATGTTATAATAATTTATTAAATATATTGATCTTGTGAACCAAAACTAAGGTTTTAACCTCTTAAAACTTCAGAGAAAAGAATGTTTTCCTTCTTTGGAACAGTGAGATTTATGTTAGTGAAGTGGTGAAAATCTCAGCATGTCTTCACTAGTGATTTTATTATGTTACATTAATGTATTTTCAGGCAAATGATACTTTCTTTCTAGTTACGAGCCAGAACTTCACCCTGGTGTGACATACAAACTGACTCAACCCAAAGCAACTCTTAAAATCTTCTCAACTGGTAGTGTTACTGTAACAGGTGAGTTTCTATGGTGGTACCAGGTAGGACTTGAATTTGGTAGCAGCCATAGAGAATAGCAAACATGATAGATTTGAGGTTCACACACAGGTATTAAGATTATATCTTCTGGAATGTGATGCCATATAGTTTGATACGTGCCAGTGCCTTACTTGTAGCCTTGCTTACAAGCATCTGGCCCTGCACTTTGAATTAATATATCCATTCCATTGGAGATATACAGTATGCATTTCAGAAGTTTCTTGAAGATGATCTGTACAGAATGCAGAAGTAATAAGTGAAAACAAGGGATATGTAGTAATTTACTTCCATCTGCCCCCCCAACTCAACATAATCACCACCAAGAAGGTACAGTTCTCTCCGATTGTTTTCCTGTCATCGTAATCATGCGGGTAGTGATTCTGCTTTGTATGTCCAAGGTCCTGGATTAAGATGTTGGCCTCAAGTTCAGCTGGGCTGTCTTAAAATTTATAGCCACATATCCTATCATTTGATGGTATGATTTTTTCCTTCCTCATTGCACCTATACTGGCTCTGGGACCCATCAAGCCTCATATCCATTCTGAACCTCAGATAAAGTGGTGGGTGACGTACCTCAATCTGATGTCAAGATTTAGAATAGATGGATCTCTTTCTCATCCTGTACATCTTCATGGCATGGTGCTTAATTTAATGGAGGGACAGCTTTACCGTTACCTTCACATCCATGTTGACGATATCTGTAGATCCAAACTGGAGTCTCTGGTGTGATTCTGCCACCCAAGCAACCAAAGAGTAATTAACATGAGTAATGACACTGGGGAGTAAAGAGTGTGCCAGCACATAGCAATTTCAGGTTGCAGAAAGCTTTATATATCGTGTTGGCCATACTGTGCTCCATTTTCTGTGAGAAAAATGGTGCCATCACCATCAGCTCTTGTGCTTCCAGTACAGATCTCACCTTGTCATTTAATACATGTCATTCAGTGGTGAGGAGAGGGAGGTTACATGAAGAATGTGCCATGTGGAGCACTTTTAGAACTTTCTGACTGTGCCATGTTATTTTTCAAGATGGTATGGAGGAGCTCCACTCATGACTAAAATACTATAGTTCCGGATAAAATGAGTGTGTCTAAGACTTGCGCACTATGAATATGGGATGAAGGACTGCATCTCTCCCTTTACCAGCTCCAGAGATGGGTGGAAGACGATTGCATAAGCATGACATGCTGATAATTTGTAGTACGTGTGGAATCTGCTTCACACAGGATGCAAGACTCATTTGGCAGAGTCCCACTTCTGCTTTAGAGCTATACACTGTGTATCAGACTTCATGGTTGAGCTTGCAGCACTCCTTATTTGTACTTGGGATGTCTGGTTTCAGATCTTGGTCCAAACACCAGCTACCCTGACCGATTTATTTCTGTGGTTTTTGTTGGTCCTTCCAGGCAAATGCCAGGATAGTACCCCAAATCAGTCCATGATGACTTCCTTATACATCCTTTGCAGTTCACTTATCATTGTATCATTTGACACTATATAGTCTAAGCTAATGACACCATTATTAAACAAATCATATACATAAATAAAATTAAATGTCATATATGCATTTGGGTACTACATGTCCATGTTGCACATCATTGGCAATACTTTGCATCCCAGGGTATATTTGCTGTGCCTTTCTACCTGCTGTTAATGATATTTGTTCAGTATTGAGCATTTTTACAGTAGGGTGTGAGCCCATAAGCCATCTGTCAGTAGGGTTTTTATTTTACCTGATTTGCTGTATGTAGATCATATTACATCAACCCCCCCCCCCAACTGGGAAGTGTTTCTAAAGAAATAAATACAGTACAGTCACATAAAAGGACCAGATTAGTTTCTAAACTAATTGATTATGTGGTAAAACTTTCCAGAAGGAGAAAATGTGAAGTGTTATTTTTGTCACATAAGCCAAGAAATTTCTTGCACTAAGTTAAATCAAAATACAGGGTAATAATTGACTATTTATATTTGACTGCAATTGGGACCAAAATATATTGACCTAGTATGAGATTTCACTAAATTGGGATTTGAGTGTAGCAACTTTGCATGTCTTCACATAATAAATACAGACCTGAAGTAATCTGTGATCTTAGGTACTGTAATTGCCAAATGACACAGAACAATTGCTTTGTAATCCTAAAATTTATCTAATAATTTCTGGGGACATAAATATAAATCATTTAGAACAGTCAACTAGAGTCAAGCAACTAAATGCCCTACTTAATACTTTTAACTTAGTAAACACAATTACCTTTCCCACTAGAATATGTAGATGTAAAAGTACTGCCATTGATAATATCTTTGTGGCTACTTCTAAAGATAGAAATTTTTTTGTCTCATTTCTACACAATTGGTTGTCTGATCATGAAGGTGAATTACTCACCATAGGCCTCCCATTATTACATAAGAAAGCACACCATACTTACTCCTATAGGAAACTTGATAATTTTACAATTGCTGATTTCCAAAAGCAATTAAGTTATGAGAATTGGGTTACTATTTTTGGTGAGAATAATGTGAATCTCATATTTAATTATTCTTTGAACACACATTTGAGAACTTTTAACTCCATTTTTCCTATAGTAAATAAATATATAACAAAGACAAAAAAAAACAAACTCCGTGTTTTTAGTCCACAAGCGAACTATACCGACTGAGCGACCACCGCTTGTCGGCGAAGTTAGTGCCAACACTAGTATAAATTGGATTACACTTGGTATAAGAAACTCTTGCCAACGCAAAAAGGATTTATACTTTATGGAAAAATGACAGTTTATTTATAAAGGTATATTACAATAGGTATTGTAAAATATTAAATAAGGTTATAATTGCGGGGGCACTATACTACAAGTTGGAAGGTCAGGGGTTCAAGATCCGATGAGGTCATTGGATTTTTTCAGTTGACCTAACCCTTCCAGCTGCACTATGGCCCTGGGGTCCACTCAGCCTCTAACAGAAATGAGTACCAGGAATTAATGAAATAATTATCCTTGGGAGTAAAGCGCAGCCGGTGCATAAGGCTGATGACCTTACTGCCATCTTTGAGCCAAGTGTCTAGATAATGTGGGACCCTCAACGTCTCGCAACCCTATGGGCCTTCACGTCCTGTTACAGGGATAGCTTTACTTTGCTTTTTATTTTTTAGGTTATAATTGCAGCCAAGAAAATGGCATACGATAATTGTATTAAAAAGTCGCATAATAAACTGAACACTACCTGGAAAATCATCCATACGGAGACAGGTAGAACTTCAAAGCATGAAGATACACAGTACTTAATTGAGAAGTTTAATGGTCCAAATGTTGCTGAACTAATTAACGATTATTTTATTTCTATAGCAAATAAATTAACTAATTCAGTAAATAGTAAACAATGTAATGCACCAGCTACTGACTAATTGTCATTTATGGAACAGGCTATCACAAATAATTATCTTACTATTCGTAATAAACTATCCATGATAAATGAAACTGAAAAAATTATTACCTCGTTTGAAAGAAAAGATCCCTGTGGCTATGACCAAATATCTCTGAGAATGTTAAAATTGTGTGCACCCTACATAAGTTCACCTTTAAATTACATTTGCAACAAAATAATGCAATCTGGTACATTTTCTGAGACTAAAATATTCAGTAATAAAGCCTCTATAAAAAGGTGATAAATTATTAATATCAAGTTATAGACCTATTTCTTTGTGAACATCCTTCTCCAAAATTGTGGAAAAAGTAATGTTTAATAGACTCCTGAATCATCTTAAAAATATGCTATTCTAAATCATAATCAATATGGTTTTCACAAAGTTTATTGATAGACAATTCTGTTTATTCACTTTTAAATAAAATTCTTACTGCTTTAAATAATAAAGCTAAAGCTAAGGGATCTTTTGTGATATTGAGAAGGTTTGTGACTGTGTCAACCACAACATCCTTTACACAGATTGGAAATATATGGAATTACAGGAGTTTCCAAGAACTTTTATTCCCAATACCCAAGAGAGAGATATCAGCGTGTGTTTTTGAAAGATAATTTAACTCACTATAATGTAGTATTGAATTGGTCTGAGATTCGATATGGTGTTCCTCAGGGCTTTGTACTGGGACCTCTGTTGTTTTTACTGTATATCAGTGATCTCCCCTGGGCCATTGATGGATCAGCTATGCTCATTCTTTTTGCTGACGATACTAGTTTAATAGTTACAGATAAAAAACTTGATATTCTAGATATTAATCTAAGTGGAACTCTTCAAATAGTCTATAGCTGGTTCAAATCAAATTTATTATCTGTTAATTTTTTAAAGATACACTGTATGCAATTTATGACAAAAATTCTGTATTAACTGATACCTGTAACAATAATGTACTCACTGAGGTTTCTCACTTTAAATTTCTTGGTCTGGTAATGGATAACACATTATCCTGGAATTTGCATATTGACAATGTTTTAAACAAATTAACGAGAGTTTGTTATATGGTCAGATCAGTCAAACCTTTTGTTTCTCTTTCCTCACTGGTAATGATTTGTGAGATGTCATTATATGAAGAGACAACCACTTGTTGAACTGTTTTATAATATTTATTATAAGTTGCACAGTATACAGAGATGAACTTGAGTTTGAAGAATTGAAGTATAGTACCAACAATGACACTGCTTCCAACACCCACACCACACTTCTTTATAGTCAGAGTTACTTTACGACTGGCAGTTTACTGCCAGTCAGTTTGTCTTGGCATCAGGCCCCTTGAGGCCCATGACCAGAGATTTTGTTATCCAACTGAACTCTTGCGGCAGTAGTCCTTATGTAACATCCTCTCTGACGAGAAGATGGGTCTCTCTCTTATGAATACATTCGACCTTTCGTCAAGTGTATATTTTGCACATATATGTTATCGAAAACGCTTTGCTTTACACAAGTCCTCTGTCAGTACAGGCTTTACAGAGCAGATCATTCCTAACTTACAGATCTTATGCTACAATGAAAACTTAGTAATTTGAACGGTCATAAGCTTGACCACCGCCAAGTTTAAGCCTCTTATATTTTCTGTGTCTGGCTTAACCTTGTCCTATACCATGAACATGACAGTCTTACTTGGTTCCGAGTCCCTTGGGACTCATGACCATATTTTGCTGTCTCAGAATTGAGACTTCCCTTTTCATTGCCTCGTACGACTTGCAGGGTAACGGTGGAGGTATTCGACCCCGCCTCCATTGCCATATCTTCCTCATATATAACACTGCATCGGACAGCATAGAAAACATGTCACTGTCCATATTGTTGTGTTCTTTGCCTAGCAACAGCTGTTTACTCGTCATTGCTAAGCAATGATACTTGCATTGTCACTGTAACATTTGCTTGAATGTGGGCAGTTCCCACATCACCCCCCTCCCCCCCGCGGAGATAGTAGCTCGGCTGCTGAAGCGAGCAGGGAAACATACGTTGCATCCAGAGCATATAGTTCGTGCGACGGGTGGTGGTGGTGGTGGTGGTGGTGGTGGTGGTGGTGGTGGTGGTGGTGCCGTGGCCGGTGCTATGTCAGCTGCGCGGTTGAAGGTGGAGGTGGTGCAGTTGGTAGTTTCACCTCAGGGTTGATTTTCTTGGGGTAGAAGGTGAGGGGCTGCCAGGGGTTCTTGACGCGTTGCTGCAACATGGCACCCATGGCAGATGTGGAGGCATCTGTGACAAGTACAAGTGGCCTGAATATGTCAAGGTGTGCCAGTAGAGTGGTGCGTAACAAACTTTCCTTGCACTTTTCGAAGGACTTTTGTAGCTCCAGTGTCCAAGTGGTGGGGTGGGAACTCTTTGACTTTGGGTCCGCAGATGATGTCGTGATGTGGTGCCTGGCATACTGCTGCGTGGGGCAGAAATTGCCTGTAGTAGTTCAGCCTGCCCAGGAAATGGCAGAGCTGACTGGCAGTTTTGGGAGGTTGGCCATTTTGTAGACAGATTAATCATTCTCCCAGCAGTTGGGACCCCTCAGCAGAGGCTTTGTAACCAAGGAAGGTGATCTTGGGTGCTCAGATGATTCCTATCACTGGGTTGATGAGAATTCCATACCTCCGAAGTCGGTCGAGAGGAGACCGTAGATACCGTTCGTGTTCCTCAAGACCGGGATATGTGCCGCCGTTGATGTCCACTGCAATAGTTTTTCTTGTTGGCATTAGGAGCAGGGCTGTATACACTAATGTGCTCGGGCTCCGTAGTGGCGATGGTACCAGCAGAGGGTGGGTGTAGCGTTGTATCAGGAAGGAGATCTGCTGTCCAAGCAGTGGTTTCTGAAGCTGGGGCAGGGATTCATTTTGTTGGAGAGAAGGTGGGTCAATCAGTACTGAGTGCTGCCACCTGGCGAGAGAGGTCCTCGATCCGCGGCATAAGTGCATTGCTGTCATGGAGTGGCGTGACACTTGTGAGCGCTGGCTGTGGTGCGGCCTGCTGCATCCAAGTCGCCATCAGGTTGGTCGGCAAGAATGGCCCTTACGTTGGGGGGTAGCCAGCTGGACCAGATGCTGCGGAGGAAGTTTTCTGGCACGTCTGGGATGAGACTCCTGAGTTGCCTTAGAAATTGGGACGGTTTGCGGTCTCATCTGGAGTGTAAGGAACTGACAGATGTGTTGCTCTTTTGAGGGTGATAGACGAGTCACCAGTTCGGTCTTCAGTGTTGTGTGGGGGGTCTCGTTCCTGTGGAGAGTTGATGATATCCTCTACTTCTGCAGCATAACATTGGTCCAACTGTGAGATCACATAGCAGAACTTGGTCTGGTCACTACTGATGCTGGCCAAAGTGAACTGTGCTTAGGCTTGAGCAAACCAAACTGCTGGTCTGTCAGCCCCAAACGGTGGAAGCTGCACAGCAATTCTTGATATCTCTGTTGGTAATACCGGTATCATGTTGGTATTTGCTTGAATGTGGGCAGTTCCCACAGATTTATTACTCCTTATATCATACTATATTATCTTATGGTATTATATTCTGGAGTCAATATACCAATAGCAAAAAACTTATGTTACAAAAAAGAGTTATTCTATTAATGACAGAATATAGCAGTAGGTCCTCATGTAGGAATCTTTAGACAGATTTTACCATTGAACTCTCAATGTATATTTTCAATCCTGTTGTTTGTTTTAAAAGAATAGGAATTTTTTATTATTAATATGATATGTATAATGTACAGACCAGACATTGTGAAAATTTATATTTTCCTACTTCATCTATATCATTGTATCAAAATGGCATTTACTACACTGGTATTAAATTTTTTAATAAATTACAAAAGAGCTTGTACAGACACCTACAATTTTAAGAGTTCCTTAAGAACTGGTGTTGCATTGTTTTTACAAACTGGAGAAATGTTATTGTATATACGTTAATACGTTTTTCATTTGCATTCAGTTTTTTGTAATCATATTCATCTGTGTTCTACGTCTGTGTATTATGTTACCTAGACTTGTTCCAGTGATTAAGTGGAACATTTGTTCTGATATGTGATTCATTCTATATCCAGTGGTTTGCGAATATACTTCTCAACCTGTATCTGGATCTGCTTGAATTTAAAATAAAGAACAAGACCACTTGAATTTATGCCCATAAAGACTGTAATTATGCAGGACAGTGCTGTCCATTCAGTTTTGTAATGTGTTCCCATAGAAATTGTGCCAGTTGAAGAGAAAGTGAAATTACACAGTTTTTGTTGAAATTGCTTTTTGTAGAAAACTGTTGCCAGAATTTCTCCTTTTATATAGTGTCACTTAGTGTTGTTCTGACAAGTTTAGCATCTTGTTATGAATATAGTCAGCTTTCTAGAACCGTTTTTTGGTATCAAGATTATTTATTTTTAGCAGTCTCCCATAGACATTTCAGTAACTTTATTCAAGTAGAACAATAAGAAAGGATTGTTTGCTCATTTAAACTCTATTTGACTTGTTAGTTTGAATGAAGTTTCTTTTCACTGTTGCAGCACCGAGTGTGGCAGATGTGCAGGCAGCAATTGAACACATATTTCCTCTAGTCTATGAATACAGAAAGGAACGTACGAAAGAGGATTTATTGGCATTGCAGTTACGACGTAAGGGTCAGAAGCGGAAACGCAGTTTTCCACACATTGAAATTGAGGACAATGATGATTTTGGGGAAGATGTGGAAGTTATGTCTGATGATGCTGAAGACGAGAATTGTGACAGTGATAAGAGCTGGGATTGATGGATGTAATGTTGACATTGTGTCAAGTGTTGGGGTGTGTGTGTCAAAATGTGTGCATGGTGTCAAACTGCAAGTATTGAAATGAAACAGTTGTTAACTGTGTATGACTGTAGAATGTCAGAGTAATGTGATGTGAAAAAAAAGTCTCTCATTATTTTCCAGCCTGATTTTCCAAATATTCGTGTTTTGTGGTACAATACTCATTGCCACTTCAAGGCAAACATTTTCTCACTGATTTGTTACTGCGCATAACATTATTTATTTACATCGTAATTTACATATAGTCAAGAATAGAGTTACATGAAATCTCTTGCTTTTCTCATAATAATGATTATCAGGTCACAACTAGTGTCACTACTGACATTCTAAAGCAATGAATCCAACGTTTTGTATGTGGTAGACAGTATTTAGCTAATAAGGAACAAAATGGGATCAAAAGGTTTTTTTGCACTTTTGAAACAGTAAATGTAAAATGTTTTTCTGAACTTACGAGACTTGGGCATTTTCTATATACAATGTAATGTATTACCAGCCGTGAAATCATGTTATTCAATGAACTTTGTGATACCATGTAACTGACATTAGGGCAATGTCTGTGTATCTAATCAGGCTAGATAGGAACTGTGCAATTCCTTCCAAAGTATCCAAATTTGCTTTAGAAGTATTATACATTTGTTTAGCTGAACGAATATATAGCTCTAGAACCACCTCTATAAAATGTGTAATATGAGCCAGTTACATATATTTGAAATGTCACATAATAAGTGTTCAACATAGTTTTATCATGGAACTGATTTTCCACCTTTGTCACTTTGTAACAGTGAATATGAAAATAAGGAAACAGTACTTTCCTCATGTGCTAAGAATGCAATAGATTGTGACATATTGAAACTTGAATTTCATTATGATTATTACATGCATGCTTGAGCGAAATCTACATGGTTTCTTCCAGCTTATGTTTGTCATTGCTTCCTTTTCGCATATGATGGTGGAACCAGGGTCATCATCCCAGTCTCAATTCTGGAAGGTGAAATGTAGTAAAATATTTTTAACTAGCATTAAAATTATGTTTCAGATTCAGAGGGAAACTAATTTAATTTTGTGTCTTTAATCCAGGTGTTTATACACATGACTGTGTACCTACTTGCTTCACTTGGGTATGTGTTGTTTAAGATTAGTTTTACATTACTGGAGATGCATGTAAGGTACACACTATTGGGAAATACTTCTTTTCCTTCCTCCTGTTGATCCCAGATTTGGGTACATCTTCATTTGATCAACCAGAAAAATATGCAATTGTAGTTCTGACTGGGAAATCACACTAAGTGGCACGCTGATGAGTACTATCTTCTGAGATGTGACACTGTGTAGTCTCATAAAGTTGAACTTCTGCCAGGTTATGCAGCATCTTATCCCAGAAGGCAGTACTCTTCGTGGCCACTGTTGCGAGAACTAAAAATGTTGCAAGTGATATGTTGCTTTTGCTATTTTAATAGCATTCAATATTTATTTATAAATATAAGTAGTAAGTGTTTAAGTTCCATCATGTATGATTGTCACTATATTCACTCATTTTTGTCATAGAATAGTCGATTTGTGAAGTTTGTATTATCTTTGTTCACTGTTCATTTGAATAATATACACCATAATTACAGTACACAGAATACAGGATTGTGTCATGATTTTGAAAACCTGTCACTATGTTTGCAAATATAGAACTCTTACTTTTCTTCCTTGTTTAACCCAAATAACATGCTTGAGTGCCACGCAGATCATGGTGCCATGAAAGTTGTAGATGAAAGGCTACCAATGAATGTAATGTAATGCTGATTTTAAAAGCAAAGAGTTGTTCAGTATAGCTTATACAGACAGTTTTATATATGTGTGTGACCAAACCTGATGGTGATGAAACACCTTCCTTCCAGAATAAGACCTATTCCAAAAAATCCGGCCTCTACCATCTACTTGTTTTGTGCCATGTAATAATACACAGTAAATTCAAGCATATATTTCATACTAGGTTCATGCGTTTGCAGCCACTGAAAAGGTCTCATTCTGCTGCAATCATTTGAGTGATTTCACTCTGTTGCCATTTTTATACAGTTTATGCTGCTTTCATTTACTATTATTCAATTGCAGTTATTTGATTATTATTCGAATACCTTTATACAATTGTAGCCATTCAAATAAAAATACGAGTGGGATTTGAAGTTCTCACATCCACTGTTGTGAAGAATTGTATTTCCTGGCATTATATCATGTAGTCAAATTACGTTTCGGAGGGACTGTGCTTAGTTGCTGCGCCATGCTAGTTTCTTGCGTGGTTTATGCTGTGGCCCTGAAGATGGGGATAATATGTCCCTCCGAAACATGTGGTGAGTCTAACGCTAAACGGACTATAAGCGCTATGCCAAACGACTAACGTTGAAAATACAAACAATTCGATATTGATGATCCGTGATGACCACAACTGTGTGTGTGTGATTTAGTGATCCGTGGTCACTTGTTGGACAATTGTGGTGAGTCTAACGCTAAACGGACTATAAGCGCAATGCCAAACGACAAACGTTGAAAATACAAACAATTCGATATTGATGATCCGTGATAACCACAACTGTGTGTGTGTGTGTGTGTGATTTAGTGATCCGTGGTCACTTGTGGGACAATAGTTATCGATCGAACTGATGATCCGTGGCAATGAGACCTAGTACTGGCCTGGTACTGATAAATGAACAGCGTTGCAACAGAACGCACGTCAACGAAGGCGGTGATCGGAGGTGATTTTGACGATTTTGACTGTTTTGACGTCTGTGACATCATCTGCGACATTGTGATAACCGAGTAAAGGAAGAGTAGGGTTGGCATTTGAAGGATTTAAAGAGTGCAACTTATTGAAACAAAATGAACGAAGAAATAGATGACCAAGATTTTTATCAACATGACTTTACAACAGCTACAGACTGGGAAATTTTCATTGCCCACTTGGAGAAAATAATTCAGGAATGGAAGATACCGAAGGTTAAGATAGGTCCGCAACTTAAAAGGGGTGAACTCAGTGAAGGAGAATGGAAAAGGACGTCAGAAAATATATCATTTGCAGGTGTGTGGGTTAGAAAAACTTACGAATAACTACAGCGATTTAATGGTTACAATTGATATAGATCGTCGCAACATAACGTAAATAATTGTTTTGTATTTATAGAACTTTCTCTCTGATGAACATAATGTCCCTCATACCTGAGAAATGGCATCATACTTCATAGCTAGTCCGAACTGGTTACTGCAGGCTTCTGTAATTTACTGTGGAGACAAACTACAGGGATTGAAATGTCTTCCTGCCATCTGTGTTTAAGCACTTGAGGTGGGGGGGCTTTTCTTTCATTGCTTCTTTCTGTCCCATTAGTCCGCAGTTTTGAAATGAAGTCACCATTGATTTTAGGTAGTTTGGATTAACATGTGAGGTAATGATTGTGTGTCACAAACTCTGGATCCTGAAAATAGATGAATCGGATTATTATTGTTATTTAATCAGGCTGTAGATTAACATGAAATTTATATAGAATATGTCACACCTGTGTGGTGTAACATCAGTTATGAATTTGGTTTCTATGGTATTTGAAATAACAGTTCAGGTAGACTGTATTAGTATGCAGTCTGTGAATTGTTATAACAGAGTGTGTTTGTAATAGTGATGTCAAATAAATAGATCCATCACTCCAGAGAACCCAGTAATTACTCGTCACACAACCAGGATACATGACAGTATATTTGAAGCTGTCACAGCAGTAATTGTTAAAGAGGTCTGTCGTCTGGGATATAATGGAGTTTTCTCCAGTGGAAGACAACTGACAATTTAGAGGACATGTATCACCCCTGTATTCAGGGTTTGAAAGTAAGCCAAGCAAAGAAACCAGCATAAAACAAGCAGCAAGCAGCTCCTTCCTAGCCACTGTAGGCCATGATTTTCCCATATGCAGTTTTCTGTACTAGCTGCTTGCTTCATGCTGTTTTCTCACTTAACTTACTCTGTGACCCTGAAGATGCAGCTGACATATTCCTCTGAAACATTCTTTGACTTCCCACTTACTACATGGCATTATATTCTAGAAGATAGAATACTTTATAACCACAGCTGTGAGAACATCAAATCCTAGATATTGACTCTGAGTTGACACTCAGACTGGCAATGAATCAAACCTCTTGGTTTACAGTAAATGAGTAAGCAGCCAGTATTAAGAACAGTACTGTTTTCTGTGATGTAGTACATGTAGTTCATTTGAAATCCAGTGTTAGAGGGAATGCGCTACCTCAGTCTTCAGGGTCAGACAGTGCTTGCCACCTGCTTCATGCTTATACAATTCAGAAAGTAATTTTATTAACATTCACTGTCCAAGATCATTTTATTGTTGTTGAAATGAACCAAGAAAAACACGAACTTCCCACCTTTTTATCTGGCCACACCTTGACACAGCCCCCTGTTCTCATTGAGTGCTTTAAACTTAAATTTGAAAATTTACAAGGATGTTGTTATACACCATGTTTAATACTTGCAAGTGACATTTATTGTTATAATGCATACAACATTTCTGCAATTTGGAGACCTTATTAATGTAAGAGAAACATTTGAAATTGTATATGTAACCTCGGGATGGCCAGTGCATTTAACGGTACTGGATTTCCAAAACAGTAATTTGTTGGGAACCCATGGATTAAATATAATTAAGCCTCATGAGACTTGTGAAGTATGGACAGACATGAATCTTTTGATAAACATGGAAGAATATGAATATACAGAAACGTCTGTAAACATCTACCACGCTACACTCATGACAAAAGATACTAATTGTAATAAATTATATTGTTGACCTGAAGCCAGTGAACAGTAGAAGTATATTAATGTGACAGTTCTGTAACACTCCTGCTTCATGTTTGAGAGGTCTCAGGTTCAAGTCTCAACATAGAGACTGACTAACCTAAGAAGGGTTTCATGGTTTTCATGAATCGCTCAAGGCAGATGCCGGGACAATACCTAGATTTTGGCCATCACAGCTTTCTTGTACTTCTTTTAACAATTCATTACTCATCCTGTCCGTTGATGCTACCTGATATGAGCTGTTGAAAGTGCCATTATCGTTAGTGCCTCGTAACTTTAGCTCCGCAGAAAGGTAAACACTGTTGTGTAGCACGCAAAGCTGTACACTTGCTGTGGTGACGTTCAGAGCTACAGTCCGAGCGGAAAGCATTGCCTATGGAGACCAGGAGTAGATACCACAGAATTGATACAGTGCGGCGGAACAAAAGCACTAGCTTATCGCACTTCCGGCCAGCATGACACCATATCACAATTGCAGTATGTACAATGCCTGACATAATAAGGAACACAGTAACTCTACAATAGGCAATACAATGTACACTATTATAAAACAAACACTACAGAACAGTACCTTACAATCCACAGCAATGCATGTCAAATCCACAATGTACTGGCTTGGTGCACTCAGTCTGAATCACCAAATGATGAACCACTACAAGCACTGTCTGTGTCATCCTCACCGTCAGTATCACCTGCAGATTGATGATTATTTCGTCTATCACATCCGGCATAATGCCATCTTTTTCCCAGTACAGTTTTTCTTGCGATTCCATGTGGTGACAGAAACCAGCCCAGTCATCTGCCATAACGTCTTGTATGGCTTCATTTGTTACTTCCAGTAATTTTGCAAGTGACAAATCCACTGTTACGTTGTGCTCTCGGACTATCCGTTTTATTTTTACCCATGCAAGCTTGATCGGATTGAGATCACACTTATACGGTGGCAAACGGACCACAGAATTCCCATGTCCGGACAGAATGGAATCGATCTTGAACACTTTCTCTTTCGGTTTTAGGGAAATTATTTGATTGTAGAGGTCATTCTTCTGCATACTCTCATTACAGTCGACACCCTTGTTGCGTAGCCACAATATCATAACCTCCTTTAGCGAGTAAGGTGTTGGTGGCTTGTCTATTTGGATACAGTGGTATGGGGCATTACCTAGAACAGTGACGGACTGTTGAGGAATATGGGGAAGTAATTTTTCCGTCAGCTATTTCTGAAAGTTATGACCATTCATCTGACCGTGGTAATCGCCTGTTGCACCGCCAGCCTTGTAGACAAGTTTGGCCTCTGGAATTAAACCATTCAAGGTCCCTGCATATAGTATTATGAGTCTGTTGGCGGAGTTAACATTTTCCTGGACTCCCATGACATCATTACTCTGTCAGCACTTTTGAAACGTCAGGTTGCTGTCTACCCATGTCTCATCGATGTACACGATTGATCGTCCTTCCTTGCGATACTGCTTTATTTTAACCAAGTATTTACCTCTCCAGTTCACAGTGTCCTGTTTTTTGCTTAGAATTGTGCACTTTGTCTGACATTGCCACCATCTAAACTCCATGCTTTTAATAACTCTGCACAAAGACGTTTTTCCCCAAGGAAAATTTATTTTGCTTTTAATTATTGGCAAAAGCTTGGGGATGGTGGGCACTCGTTTCTCCTGTATATAGAAATTGTGAATTTCATTTCTAATAATGCATATATCGAAGTCGTCTACACACACAACACTGCGAGAAATGTGTCTTCTCTTCTTTCCTGGTGACTGCAGCCATCTGTTGGCGTCATTTTCCTTTCATTTCTTTTGCTCCTTTCTGATGTTTTTACTGTGGTGTAAGATACCCCTGCATATACAGCAGCATGTTCCGTAGATTTTGGGTGTGACAGTGACAAATGTTTACTCAGCTTTTCCTCGCCGCATATCTCTACAATATTAGCTATTACTTCCCTGGCCTCACTATGAATTGTTCCGTGCAATTGTCGGTGTGCCATGATAGTGTCACAAACACCACATAATACAGTCACTATGACTGGTACCAACCAACAAGGAACACAATGTACTATACACCTGACCACACTCCAAGATGCTACATTCCAAACTGGTAGTACCCATGCTGACGTAAGCTGATAAGACTGCTCCACATGAGATGGTAAGACCCCTATACCATGGCTAGAGTTCTGAGGAACTAACAGTAGATAAACTGAATAAATAAATTACACTGTAGAGACAATACAGTAGATGGTGCTATAAACCATTTTTTTTTTGTGCTTTATTAAATATTCACCATGTGAGAACTAACCAGACAAATTGTTAGAAATTGTGTTTGGCAAATGTATTGTTATGCCATGGACCAGTTTCCTGCTTGATGAACTATTTTTGAGGGCTTTAATGAAGATCTGTTTAAACTCTGTGTTATAGTGGACCATTCAAAATACAGCAGACTCTCAATTATCCATGTCCAGTTTGTCTGCAGACTAACCATGTGACTATTTTAGGACCCCTCTGTTATTGGTTAGAGCTTGTTGTAATGATTTCAATGTTAACCATTAACTCTGTTTCAGTAAAGTGAATCAGTGATGTATTATAGCAGTTCCCATGTGTTATTATTTTGTAGCTGTTTGTACCAGCTTACTACCAGTGAAAAAGATTTACTTTGTTCTGCTGGAAAAATAACTGTTTCACTTTGATCAACCAGTAACGCGACCAGTAATAATAACAGATTTTCAGAGTTGATTTCAGCATTGATAATGGGTATTTCCAGATTTTTGTATTATCTGCTGCTCCTAATTATCTACTATACTTCTCTCCCCCCCTCCCCACCACTGAGAGTTAACTGTATAAACAAACAAAAAGGATCTAATGCATACTGTGTGAGTTGTAAGTTTTTACAGATTCTTCAGAGCCAAATAAAATGTCAATTTAAAAAGAACCCATGCAGACCAGTGCACAAATTGAATGTTTTTGGTGTGGAGGAAAAAGTGTTTATTGAAACTGGTGAAGTGTCTTCAGAGAAGAGTTCATAACTTAAGAAATATGTCATATGAAAGTCACTTGTCTAATTCTGATCATTGGGCCTTCGCACAAGAATGTGTTGACCAGAAAACATCCCTGTAAGAATGGGTTTAATGTCAGTTACCGTGCTGTCATCCACCGTAAGAAGCAGCACAAATTTTAGTATAGAACTTTATATATCAATGCCTTAAATTTTTTATTTAATTTATCTTTGATAATGGAGCCAGGATAGCACAGTAGGTATAGTGACTGGCTATGGGCTGGACAATTGAGGGGTCGAAGTTCAAGTCCTGGCAGGGTCAAGAATATTGTCTTCCATTATATGTATACAGTGGCCGTCTTGTAGTGCGCTCAATTTCACCTGTCACTTCACAACATGTTTCGGCAACATAGTGCCATCATCAGGTGTCCCAATTACGCCAATCTTGCATTGCTTGCCCTCATATGTTTTCACAACACCATTTAAAAAGTATTTAAAAAGTCCGTATTTGTCAACTATGATAAATTTACACTCGCTAAAACTTGTTAAGATAATTAATCTTATTTGTCTTAATTAAAACTTGCATGTGGTTCGTTCACTACGGGGTCGCTTTTCTTATTTTCTGTGTAAACCGCATCTTGTGATGTCTCACAACTTCGACCCCTCAATTGTCCAGCCCATAGCCAGTCACTATACCTACTGTGTAAACCGCGGCTTGTGATGTGTGTTCCCTTCTTAGCTGCGAGGCAGCTAAGAAGAGAACACATCACAAGACGCAGTTTACACAGAAAATAAGAAAAATGACCCCGTAGTGAACGAACCACATGCAAGTTTTAATTAAGACAAATAAGATGAATTATCTTAACAAGTTTTAGCGAGTGTAAATTTATCATAGTTGACAAATACGGACTTTTTAAATACTTTTTAAATGGTGTTGTGAAAACATATGAGGGCAAGCAATGCAAGATTGGCGTAATTGGGACACCTGATGATGGCACTATGTTGCCGAAACATGTTGTGAAGTGACAGGTGAAATTGAGTGCACTACAAGACGGCCACTGTATACATATAATGGATGAAAATCAGTGCAACGGGACGCTAAAATATAACAATATTGTCTTCTCCACATCATCCAGACCGGCTCTGGAGCCCACCCAGGCACCTGTCCAATGGGTACCAGTGTCTCTTTCCCCAGGGGTAAAGCAGCAGGGCCGTGAAGCTGACCAATAATCTCCAGTTAGTGCCAAGGTCAAGAAAATGGGGATCAATGCATATACTCCCCTGGATGTCTTCATGGCATAGTGCTTAATTAGATAAGCGCAGGAGCAACTTTACCTTTTACCTTTTCCATCTTTGATAAAGTTGTCATGGACAGGGAGGTATATTTTCAGAAATTATGTTAGTGGGTTTAAGAAAGCTATGTAAAGAATTGGAAAGGCATGGAAAATTTTTGTCTGTATTTGCTTCTCTCTTTCATATTTCATTTATTACTCTCCAGTTCTCTTAATGTGCTTTACGAACTTCTACACCTACCTTTCTCTCTCTGTTATTACTTTTGACATTATATTTGTGTCCTGTAAGAAACATAATTACATTTATTTGCAGATTTTGAGTTCATTATTACAAGGTATAATCTGAGGCTGAAGCCTCTAGAAGGTGTTACAAGTCCAGTAGAAGAAGAAATAGATGAGGGAAGAACACAAGTACAAGATGACATGATGTCTTTGGACAATGACTTTCCTCCTCAGAGGGAATGTGATTTTGGTGATGGTAGCTCCCATCCACACCCACTGGTGAGATGGTATGGCCTTAGAGACTTTGTAATTGTTTCACCAGCACGTTGTACCATCTCTGATGAGAGTAGAGTGAAGATTTTGCTCAGTTCAGTATACATAGCCATCAACAATTCTAATTGGTAAGTTTAAGTTTTATGTGTACTTTGTATAATATTTCCTAAAATGGGCTCTTAAGGTAAAGTTTTCCCTGAGCTTAATTAATTAAGCACTATGCCATGAAGGCATATGGGGGAGTTGAAATAGGCTATTTGCAGATATGAAGTACAAAATAAAGAATTTGAAGAACTAGATTTTCATTGTGTGTGAAGTTCTTTAAGAGTTCTTCAGAACTTGTTTAGGTTATGTTATTGTATTGTTTATGATTTAAAGTATCTTCAGAAATTAAATGCTCATTGTTCCTGTCTAAACATGCATGTTCCAGTGCATTGTATTGTATAACAGCACACACTGTGGGTTATGATAGATTAGTGTCTCTGACAGAATGAGAATAGCTTCCAAAGTCCATTGTATAGTGGCAAATATGAAGCACAGGAGTCCATCACCAACTACAGTTTGCAACCACAGATTTCAAATATCTGCAATTTTCTGTTTTTATCCAGTTTTTCTGTCCACAGTAATTAGTTTCATGTAACCGTGGTTTTTACTTTGTGCACACACAAAAAATCAGTGGGCAGCAAACGTCCGCAATTTTGCTCAGTGACCTCATTTGGAGGTATGAGGTTCTTTTACGTGCCGTAAAGCTACAACACGGGGCCCACGGCTTAAAGTCCCTCCCGGAGGACTTGTTCCCTGAATTTTTCCGCCTTTAAAAATTTGAGGACTATTTGAACCCGTGTACTGCGAGTCATGAGGTGGGAATGTTACCTCTAGACTACGGAGGCCGCTAGCCAGTGACTTAACTGCTTGAGCTATGGCGCGACCCAAAATATCATCTCATCAGGACTCAAACCCGTGATCTTCCGGCTTGTAACATAGTGCCTCTTCCAACTACACTACCATGTGCCCCTTTGTATATTTATACTGCACAACAAATGCTTACTACATGTTTTGTCCTTTTGGCCATCATCAGATACTCTACATTGAGAAGAGCAGTCAAGGTGATAGTGAGTATACAACACCTGATGATAGCCCAAAAGGCCAAAACGTACAGTAAATATTTAACACGTAGTACACGTCTACAGAAAGGTATGTTGACAGAAATCAGTGGAATGTTGTTATGTATTTATCATGATTAGTAATGGAAATGGTAAACAGTGTTAATAGCAGCTGTTATTTCGCTTACCCCAAATTTTTATAAGGTGTTGGTTTGCCAACTGTGGTGTTTTTTGAGAGTGCAGCACCTGAAGTTGGTGAGGAACTGCTGTATGTTAAGCTGTAGTTGGTTGCATTTACATTAAATAATGCTGGATTCTTTTTTTAAGTCAAGTTCCTGTCTTTGTACAAATTCATGAACCTCAACAGCATTACTACATGGGAGTATGTGAAGGGAAAGGAATTCGGTTTGAATTTGAGATGGTTCATTTGAAACGTACTCCACCTCACTGCAAGTATCTCACAGGTAATGAGCTATCAGTAATTATGTGACAGACTTCTTCTTTGTTGTGTTTGAAAAGTACAGTGGGATTCAAATCTGATGAGTCTTGAGTACTCTGCCCATTCTCAGTGATGACTTTTATGATTCCATGTTTCTTACAATCAACTATTAACTTTTGAATGCCACATTCTGAAGTATGCCTTTTATGGTAGTCATGTTTTGCTAGTGTTTACAGTTATGATCTCACTGTCAGCAGCCACTTAACACTTTGCGGACCGGCAATTTAAATATTTAAATCACCCTGGGGAATGGCATTTTTAAACCTACTACCCTAACTTGTGCACTGTTCACTTTAAAAATTAATATAAAATCTAATTAATTTTATGAACTAAAATTTTTGGAGAACACTTACCAGTGCTCCTAGAAGTGCTTGAGAGTGTGATATTTCTGGAAACATTCCCCTTTGTGAAGTGGCATTACACAGAACTTGCACATGTAGACAGTCATACTCCTTTTGTTGTGTACTGTGCAAACACGGCATCGCCTAGAAGGCTGCTTCCCTTTGGCATGTTCACTCTTCACAATTTTCACGAGGGTATGTTTCCGCATATCATGCGAGTGTCGGCCAGGGGGGTCTATTTGAGGCCTCCGGCGGTTGCGAACAGATGGCCCCGGCTGCACTACGTCTGTGTCTGACGCAGGTACTGCCGCCACCATGACGTCAGTAGCCCAAGCTTTTTCCACATTCAGCAGAAATGCCTTGTATTTCAATTTTGAGTGAGGGTTTAGATTTTTGAAAACCAAAAATGAATTGAAAATGGCACAATTTATAAGCCACAAGGCAACTTTCTTTGTCCACTTTACTGTTTTCCAAGGAAGAGAATAATAGGCCAAGTACTGATCGGCTCTATCAACTCCCTTCATGAACATATTATATTCGGAAATACAAACAGGCTTCTTTACCTGTCCATGTCTCCTTTGAACATCAACCATGCTCGAATTGTGAATTGTGGAAATCTTATTCACAACACGAGTATCCCTCCAGGACTGAAGAAGAATATCCCCCTTCCTCCTGAATGTGGTTTCACCACGTTTCAGGGATTTACATTCCTCTTTCAGATCTGGAGGAAGGCCTCTATTCACCCTAATTGTTCCACAAACACGTACTTTTCTCGAAAGTAGGTGTTCTGCAGTTGCCACACTGTTATAATAATTGTCTTGATAGACATGGTAGTTTTGATCAAGATAGGGTTCCAAAACAGAAAGAATAGTTTCTTGTAATTTCTTTCCTTCACCAGAATAAATTTCTAAATTTCCAGTATAGCCTGAAGTGCTTTCAGTAACTACACGAACAAGTAGGCCATACTTTGTAAGTTTCCCAGGATTATATGTTCGCATACGAAGCCTTCCCCTCCAAGGATTCACATATTCGTCCAAAGACAGTTGTTGGTTTGGCTTATAAACTGTCTGAAATTTCTGAACGAAAAAGTTCAATAAGGGCTGAATGGAGGTAGTGTCAGTGAAAGTGTGCTCTGTACATGAACAACTGAAGCCTTTTCAGTGCCATACTTAGTTCCCATTTTTTGTTAGCTCATCACACATTAGCATCCATTCATCATCTTTCCTGTCCAGAATTTGAGGACAGTTTTGTCATGGTAGCAATGACCTGTGTTGTATGATAATGTTAGCCAGAGAAAATTAAAATTATGAGCCGATTGTCTAGATAATGTGGGACCCTCAACGTGTCACAACCGTATGGGCCTTCATGGCCTGTTACAGGATGTGATATGTGGTATGTACATCAGGTTACATCATTAAGAATTGCATTTAATGGACTGGGACCAACCGACCAAGCGACCGCCGCTTGTTGGTGAAGGTAGTGCCAACTTTAGCAGGTAGAGGATGTTGCGTGGTCAGCACAATGAATCTCCATGGCTGTTAATTTCGGTTTTCTAGACTGGAGCCCCTATTTCCTTGAAATAGCTCCTCAGTTATCCTCACAAGGCTGAGTGGATCCCGTTCCAGACCCACTACTTCTGAGAAAGTGTGGTAGCGCTGGGAATCGAACCAGGGGCCTCTGGATCTGTAGCCAGGAACTGTGACCACTAGACCACAGATGAAGTTGGTATAGTTCACTTGTGGGCTAAAGTCATGGAGTTTGTTTTATTTAATGGACTGGGTTATACCAGGATAGCACCTCAATTAGGCCACAATGAGTTCCTCGCAAATCCTTTCCAATTCATGATTCATTTAATATTTATCCAGTTGTCTAGTTGCTGAAAGCAGCATTAAATAACACTTAAAAGAATGGAACTGGTGAATAATTTGCAACTGTTCGTGGTGTGGGAAAGGATTGTGTAATATAGTATGAAATAGACTCTATCTAGAACATCTCTGAAGGTGCACTGTACCGTGAGTAGGCAACGATGTGGAAGAGATGTCCAGCCTGTTCAAGGTCTCCCATATGATGCTCATAGGGATCATCATTTACAGGTTGCACAATTAAATACCAACCTTCATAAAATGGATGATATATTTATATCTGTAAATAATGTTGATACTGATTTCATACTTGCTTAAAGATATTTTAGAGTGTATTGTTATAGGATTTTAAATTCTCACAGCAGTGGTTATGAACGGTTCTGTCTTCTGGGATATAACGCCACATAGTCCATTGAGGGACAACAACTCATTCAGAGGAACATGCTGCCTCTGTCTTCAGCTCTAGCTCTGCTTGCTACCTGCTTCACGCCAGTTCCTCTGAAATATCGGTTGAATTCCAGTGGACTACATGGAATGGTATCCCAGTAGATAGAACTCTTAATTCTAATGTTTATTTTCAGGAATCTGACATCATGAGTTCTTATTTTTCAGGGCTTTTAAATCTGTTTAAATCCAAAGTTCCAAGTCCTTTGTCTCTTGAACCTGTTTCTGTTGCTGTGAGATTCACCTATGTTCTGAGGGACTGGACTAGCAACAACACTTGGACCCAGGAACCTCCCGATTTTGATATCCTGCAAGGGGAATCACTGGGTGTTGCTGAATTGGGAAAACTGCCTTTTGGTGCAACTTTTGACCCAATAAGGCAAGTACTTACTCAAGTATTGATTCGATTCTTTGTAGATTCTAGATGTGTGCTTATATATTATGACATTATACATCCTGTATCATTTTATCATGTTCCTAAATGGCCAGTTTTCATTCAACACTGTAAGAACAGTGTCACTGGGACCTACACATAAGTGGGGAGGATAATGTTAAAATGTATCTTAGAGAAATGGAGGGGGGGATGGAATGGATTCATCTGGCTTGGTATAGGGACCAATGGTAGACGCTTGTGAATATAGTAATGAACCTTTGGCTTTCATACAATGTTGGGGAAATTCTTGGGTAGCTGAGTGACTAGTGAATTCTTAAGGACTCAGCTCCATGGGGTTGACTGATTGACCGGCTGGCTGGCCCCAGCCAAGAAAACACTAAAGCTATGTGGCATTCCATTATGGGAAGAAAGGTGCGTTGTCATTAGTCAGTGACACAGACCCTTATGTCATAATTATAAAGTTACTGGATTCAATTTTCAGCGCACTTCCAACAATCATACCCTGGTGGGAAATTGAAACATACGAGGGTCGTACTGAAAGTCATGAGCAACAATTTTTTGTAAAGTAACATGCTTTATTATTGACAAACCAAATACACCACCTCAATCTACAGAACTTTCTTTATTTTTCCACATAATCGCCACTTCTTTATACACATTTCTCCCAGCGTTCTGGGAGTTTGAAAATTCCCCTTCTGTAAAATTCCACTCCAGCCATCTGAAGACACTGACGCACTGCTTTCTGAATTGCCTCCCTTGTCTCAAAATGTTGTCCACGCAGCTGATCCTTCACAAATCCGAAAATATGGTAGTCGGATGGTGCCAGATCAGGGCTGTAGGAGGGGTGTGGTAGAACTTCCCACCCCATCTTTGCAATTGCTTCCAGTGTGACCTTTGTGGTCTTTGGTCAATAACCTCAGGACCCAACGATCACAAACTTTCCTATAGCCAAAGCTTTCAATTGTCTCATGTACTGCACTGTGCCCTATTCCAAGTTTTTGGGCTATTGTGTCCACAGTCACATGCCTGTCATCTTGAATGATCTCATCCACTCTTTCCTTGTTGCGTTCAGTTGAGGCTGTTCGAGGACGACCGCTCCGAGGCTCATCTTCAATGCTGGTGTTCCCATCTTTAAAATGTTTCACCCATCTTCAAACACTGCTCGCACTCATGCACACATTTCCATAAGCACGCTGAATTCAGAAAGCAGTGTGTCAGTGTCTTCAGATGGCTGGAATGGAATTTTACAGAAGGGGAATTTTTGAACTCCCAGAATGCTGGGAGAAATGTATGCAAAGAATTAGTGATTATGTGGAAAAATAAAGAAAGGTTTGTAGATTGAGGTGGTGTATTTGGTTTGTCAATAATAAAGCATGTTACTTTACAAAAAAATGTTGCTCATGACTTTCAATACGACCTACGTATTTACACAGAACATTTCTTCTGTAACATGATACACGAGGTATGATGTTCCGTGGATTATAATGTAGATAGCCTGTAATGATAGTGTCACGTGTATGGGGGTACGCATGACAAAATGACGGGTTCTAGTTCTGATGATTGGATTTATTAACAGCTTGGTTACACGCAGTCTTTAGTCACACTCAAATTACAGCGCTATTGCTGCTTTAAACACACCTTATAATCCAGTGTTGCACATACCATCACACACATAAAGTCTTCTAAATCACCCTTTCAATCTTCACAGTTCTTCTACAAACTCCCAAGTACTCCCAGTTCTCTCCAAATACTCCATCCTCAATACTCCTGAACAGTGTTTGCTACTCGGCAACAGATATCAGGTATTGTTATCAGGCGTGCGTACACACACATTGCCTAGCAATGGATGCCCTACTGTTGTGTGACGTCACAGTCTAACAGGGAAGGGTGTTTCCGAGCGTTGCATAGAGACAGGATGAGTGGGGATATGTGACATCACTCACACTTCTGTTGCGCTATCCAAGTGTTCACAGAGTTATCGCCTAGCAATATGCCGATACAATCCACAACTCTCCCATTGTGCGCATGCCCCTAGACCTCTGTTCAGCAATTCCTGTATATAGCAAATCCACCACAATAGATATATGGATGTATGCTTGGTATGTTTAGAAAATTTTAAAATAACTTGGTCACTAAGTAAAATATTCGGTACATTGATGGAAGTGTTTAAAATTTTATAACTATATGTGTAAGTTGTATATTTTGATGAGTACAAGGTCCTGTTCAGAACCTAACAACAAATACTTTTAATTCTTTTTTAATTATGGGAGACATTTCCTTATTTCTACTTGGTAATTGAAGCTCATGTTTGTGTACAGAGTGTGTGACTGCTCAGTTATTCAAACGAGAAAACTGAACTGGTCTGCTAGTTAGTTGTAGCCTTACTGCTGTTTATATATATGACATTTTTTGCAGGTGATGAAACATGAAAACCAATTTCTTTTTTTTGATTCAATAGTGTGTGGTGCCATCAGCCCAGTTTTTCATGGGTATTTACATTTTAAGTAAGATATTGCTGTGTTTTGCTACAGAGCAGATTGACTTGAATGTTAATTCTTTTGTCTTGTATTCAGGAGGTGCCCAGTGAACTCATGTTGCTTGTTGCTGGTCCTTCCTTACAATGTTTTCTTAAGTTTTCTCATATGTTTTATTATGTTCATGGCCATGTACTTTGAATGACTTACAAGGAATCTTCTATCTCTTTTTTAGAAGTTATTGGGGTGTCATTTCTTACAGTCTATATATTTTTTTTTGGACCTTGAGGCTTTGTATGTATATATACATAGGTAAGTAAAAAATTATCCGCACTCTTGTTTTTCCAATCCATATATACAAAAGTAGGGGTTGAACAAGTACTTCATTTTTCTACATAGTCTCCTCCCTTTTCGATGCACTTGGTCCAGTGGTCCAAAACCTTGCATATTCCCTCCATGAAGAAGGTTTTTGGTTGGTCGTGCAAACATTTATGCACCGCTTCCCCCACTTCTTTGTCCGTAGAAAATCAAAAACCTCGTAAAACATCTTTGAGCGGTCCAAAGAGATGATAGTCGGAAAGGGTGAGCTCTTGGCTGTAGGCAGGGTGTTCCAGCACCTCGAAACACACATGGTTAATGGTTTCAACGGTCTGGCCGTCCTTGTGTGAGTGTTCATTGTCATGCAACAACAACACTTTCTTCGACAATAGGCCTCGGCATTTGGTGTGAATTGCTGGCTTCAGATTGTTGGCCAGCAAATCACTGTATCTTGCACTGTTGATCGTACACCCTTTTTCCAGGTAGTCTTCCAGTATAGGCCTTTTTGAGTCGCAAAAAACGGTTAACATCACCTTTCCCACAAAAGATTGAGTTTTGAATGTCATCTTTGTTTGCGATCCCAGCTGTTTCCACGGCATACTCTTGGCTTTTGGATTCTGGCTCATAGTGATGAACCCACATATGAATTTCAGCCCCTGACACATCTTCCAATCAGAGAAATTGGATCACTATTCTTTGTTAATCATTGGTGCAAACTGCTAGCGGAGCAGCCATGTTTACACTGTCACAGCATCAAGGTAAAACTTGGATCACGTGACCACAATAGTACCAACTCTAACAATGCATGCATAGGAGACAGTGGGACAAACCTAAAGATGTGTTATGGAGAAAGTGTGGATAATTTCTGACTTACCATCGTGTGTGTATATATATATATATGTTTCAGGTGCTAATTCCCCTTACTTGTTATTTCTCATAAGACCAAGCACTTGCCCAGCATGGTTTTGATAATTTGAGGCAAAGTTGTCCCTCTGCCTAAGTAATGAAACATCATGCCATGAAAACATATGGGGGAGTGGAGGTATGGTTCTGCCATTCTTGACCTCAGCATTTGGCAGAGGTGTCAGCTTCACATCCTGGCTGCTTTTCTCTTGGGAGAAGAGACCATGGTTTCCATGGTTTGCATGGGCCTCAAAGCTGGTCTGAACTCTACGGAGAAGGGAAGAATCTCGTGCCCTTGCCAGGAATTGAACCCTTGTCATCCAAGCCATCACTATACCAACTGAGCTGTCCTGGCTTGATAGTTTTGTTGTCCATTATATAATTCAAAAATATATTCTGTGTGGTAAACGAGGGACTACTGTACTTTTTTTTTTTTTCCTTGGTGGGGTGGGACTGAGTCCACTTGGTACTGCAGCCACTTCTGGCCTATTGTACCAGCCCCAGATCTAGGTGAGGGTGATTATGGAGCAGTTGGTGGAATGAAGATTGGCAGGGGAAACTGAAGTACTCAGAGAAAACCTGCCCCAGCACCACTTTGTCCACCACAAATCCCACTTGACCAGAACATATATAAAAGTTGTCTGTTTATGAAATAAGTTTAATTTGTTGGTCTCGTTAAAAATTACAGAATGTTGCTATATTTCTGTTGCCTGACTGCTGTCTGAAATAGAGTTTCCAGTGCCTGAATATAATTTTATAGATGGCACTAGTTATCGTGTTTAGTGGAATATTCTTTACTATATAGTGAACTTGAATCTGCAGTGAACTGCATCTGTTTGCAACTTGGCCACATTTGATGGAGAATGTAGTTGTGGACAGTGAGAGTTATTCAGACTTTGAACCATCACAAGCACCACAGTGGGCAGTTCGAGTGAAGATGGCAGAACAGCCAGCTTGTTTGCTAAATGAATACTTCAGTGAATTCATCCAGCTATGTAGTAATAACATATCAATGCAGGATTTGCTTGGTGATCTGGTTCATAAAGGAACTTCAGGTAAGAATAACATGGTCAGTAATACATGAAATTCTGATCCTTTCTGCACAGTTTGGAAAGACTTTCTGTAATAGAGAAAAAATCAGTGTTTGCATGCCATTCAACCCAACTTAGAGCAGTTATTCTAAACTGGATGCATATGAAGCCTTGAGGAGATACATTAGATATATTTCATATATTGTTGAACACTGATCAGAAGGGCCTAGAAAATGTTCTTTGACAGCTTTCTTTTGTGCAACTTTTTCTGTGCTTGCAATAAATAAAGTTAAAAATTGAATCACCACTGGAATAGGGTACATGAAGTTTTACTTTCATATCAAGTGTTGGGAGGCATGCAGTGGCATAGTTGTTGGAGGCACTATGCTACAAGCTGAAAGGTTGTGGGTTTGAGTCCCAGTGAGGTGGAATTTTTCAATTGACCTAATCCTTCCAGCCGCACTATGGCCCTGGGGTAGACTCAGCCTCTCACAAAATTAAGTATCAGGAATCTTACTGGGGCTTAAAGGGCAGCCAGCACATAAGGCTGACAACCTTACTGCCATTTGTGAGCCAATTGTCCTGATAATGTGGGACCCTCAACATCTCACAACGCTATGGACCTCCACAGCCTGTTACCATTTGTCTGGTAGCATCCAATTGGTGTGGTGTCTAGTACCTCTCTAGGTTTTACCTAGTGTATACAAGGAAATTGCAAGGAAAGTATGAAGGATGGAATCTGATGTGAGATTAACATAAACTGTAAGCGGTAGCCGTAGTCTAGAGGTAATGTTCCCACCTCATGACTCGTAGTACGCGGGTTCAAATACCCGACGGAGGTCGTCGAATTTTTAAGAGCGGAAAAATTCAGGGAACAAGTCCTCTGGGAGGGACTTTAAGCCGTGGGTCCCATGTCGTAGCTTTACGGCACGTAAAAGCACCTCATATCTCCAAAGGAGGTCACTGAGCCAAATTACGGACATTTCCCGCCCAACAAAAGTCTCTAATACCTCCAGTAGATGGGGGAAGCATTATAGATACCTCTTAGCTGGTAGAGCCGGTCTTGCTGGCTGAGCGGGACTGATGGTAAGCACCAGTACCGGTAGGATATAGAGACTGGTAGAAATCATAGAGGGAAGCACAATGGACCAATACAGGTCTAAGTGCATGGGGAAACCCACCCTCTCCAATAACTAACTAACATAAACTGTATATAAGTTGGTGAACTTGGAAACAGTCTGTCCCTAGAAGGGGACAACGTTATAAAGTTCTGTGATATTTATTAATATTGGGAATGATATGAATGGATGAATGAATGTATAAGGGGTGGCCTTCTTGGCCCTTGCACCACGACCACAGTGATCTATTGTGCCTCCCCTTCTGATTATCCCCTCAACAATCCTGTACTTCGAATGAAGCGTAGGATTTTATATGTGAGGACATCGAAATAGTCACTTGGTTCCATAAAATATTGACCCAAGTGACACAATCTTAAATAAGCTAAGGCCTCACATTCGCACAGGATATGTGTGGCTGTTTCATTTTCTTCTTGACGCCTCTGATAGGTTGGACTATTACTTAGTCTCAGTTTGAACAGGTGTCCTTTGAGGTGACAATGTCCTGTAAGTAGTCCTACCACCCGTCGTAGCTGGTTCCTGTTTAACTTCAACAGTTCCTTCGCTCTTTTAATAGAGGGTCCTCATATGAGTCCCTTTGCTTGCCTGAGTCCAGTCAAGGATCCCCAGTATTTCTTGTGCTTCATATTTGTCCAGTCCATGTTTGCCTTTCTGGCGACTCCTATAGAGATGCCACAGGCTGGTTCAGGTCCTATGAACAGATGTTCAGCTCCAGTCTTGGCCAACTGGTCTGCTGTTTCGTTTCCAGCAATACCCTCATGCCCCAGCGCCCATATCAGTTGTACCCTGTTATGTTTGGCCAGTTCCATGAGAGTTTGGTGACAATCCCAGACCAATTTTGAGTTGATCTGGTGTTTGCCAATCGCTTTAAGTGCAGCTTGGCTGTCAGATAGAATGTAGATCTTCCTATTTCTGTAGTTCCTATTTAGATTCTCCATAATACATGCCTTAATGGCATTTGCTTCTGCCTGGAATACTGTCGTGTACTGCCTGAGGCTGAAACTAAGTTTCCGCCTCGTACCATAGCAGAACACACCAGCTCTAGTGCCCTTATTTGTCTTGGAACCATTTGTATACCAGATCAATCCCCTTTTCTATCGGGCCGAAACCCGTCTTCCCATTCACTCCTGTCAGGAAATCTGACTGTGAAGAGTTTTTCATATACATGTCTTGGTGTCATTTTGTCAGACCCCATTTGTAATATGGGTTCTTTTTTCATGTTCTTTTTTATGTATGCATGTCCGAAACTATTGGATTTAGGTTTCCATTGATCACTGTACTGGAGATGGTAGATTCCTGCCCTGGCATCTGCCTCCAACTGTATGTGTAGTGGGGGGAGTCCATGGAGTATATCCAGTGCAGCTGTTGGAGATGTTCGAATTGCTCCTGTGATACCCAAGCAAGCCAACCTTTGCAATTTTTGCTAAGTTCTGCATTGCTTGTCATGAGTTTAAATCTGAGCCACTATACTGTGGCGCTGTATATAATTGTGGGTCTTAGAATCACAGTGTATATCCAATACACAATGTGCGGCTGCAGTCCCCAAGTTTTACCAAACATGCTTCTGCATGTCGAAAAAGCCTAATAGGCTTTATTGATGACCTTGTCCAGCTGCTTTTTCCATGTCAGTCCCTTGTCTAATTCTAGACCGAGGTACTTGACATCGCTGGAGAGCTGGATTGTCTTATTGAAGAGGGTCGGTTCCTTAAGGCCCTTTATATTTCTCTTCCTGGTAAACGGTATAATTACCATCTTATTGGGATTGATGGAAAGGCTTGTTCTTTCACACCGTCGTTGGACCATGTACAGAGCTGTTTGAAGACACTCTGATACTGTCGAAAGGAATTTTCTATTTCTGAGGATTTCTATGTCATCAGCATATCCCACTGTATAATACACATCATCATTAAGTCCCCACAGGAGATCACCAACAACCAGGTCCCACAACAGGCTAGAGAACGCCCCCCTGCAGACACCCCCTAGACATGGATGCCCCCAGGGTCTCTCCTGATAGTGTGGCAGCTATGGTTCTGCTTTCAAGCATAGCACTGATCCACCTGCATATTGCAGGCTCTGTGCCATGCTTTCCAGTCGCCTGTTTGATTATATCAAATGATGTTCTATCGAACACTCCCACTCTGTCAAGGAATTCTGCCAAGGCAATATCTTCGTGTTAAATCACACCTTCTGTGCATATTACCACATTATGTAATGTGCTTTCGGTAGATTACCTGTTTGGTAGGCATGCTGGTTTTGGTGTAGAGGCTATGTCCTCAACGCCCCATCCCTGATATGCCTATCCACCATTTTGTCCATCGTTTTCAAAAGGAAAGACGACAGGCTGATAGGATGATAAGCCTTAGCCTCAGCGTAATCTAGTTTCCCAGGCTTTAGGATAAATGTCACCTTAACTTGCCTCAAGGCCATGGGGATAAAACCATATGCCATGCAGGCTATATATGTGGCATAGGTGTGGAACTAAGAGTTCTGCCCCTTGCTGCAAAAGTGCTGGTACAATTCTCTCTGTTCCCGCTGACTTAAATGGTCTAAAGTTATTCAGTGCCCATCTGATTTTTGATTGGTTATTTATGACTTTGGCCAGGTTCCAGTCTATCCTGTTCATCTTGCTTTGGCAAGTGCCCAGGTTTTGGTGACCATGTCCATCGTCCAAATTATCAATCAATTTTGAATCAGGAAAGTAAACCCTGAATAATTCATTCAGTGTCTCCCTTACTGCCTTACTGCCTAACAGCAGCTTAATTGTGCTGACCTTGTTGGTCGCCTTTTTTGCCATGATTCTCATGAGTCTGGCACCACCTGATACATCATCCCAATTGGTTCTCTCAGGATTCCTATAAGTAGCTTGATCAACTTTAATGTTGCTTATTTGAAAGCATATATATCTGTGATCTGATAGAGATGGCTCTTCAGATACATCCCAATTACTGGTCAGGTTTCCTATTTTATTGGCCCCTAGTGTCAAGTTGATAACCTCCTGCCTATTGTAAACTGCAAAGGTAGGCTCGTTACCTTGGTTTAGAATATTAAGGTTTGAGCTCACCAAATATTCCATGAGGTATTCTCTTTGGTTGATGTCAGTGCTTCCCCACAATTTGTGGTGTGCATTCGCATCACACCCAATGATGAGCTGCTTTTTCCTAAGATGGAAATATTCAATGATGTCCCTCACTTCTTTGGAAGATGGTGGTTCATCCGAGTCATATGGAAAGTAGGCTGAAGTGACGATGAGCTCACATCCCCTGCCCAATGTGTATATCATCCTCACCGTTGTTATGCCTCTGGAACAGAACTCAATCAAGGGTGAATCATTAATAAGATTATTAACATATATGCGTGATCTCACATTTTCTCCAGGTGCCACAGAGTAGACTGTTCCCCCTGAATTTGTTAAGCCTCTTTATTTGGCCCCTATATATCCAAGGTTCCTGAATAAGTCTACTTTTCCTTCAGAAAGTTGTTGACATAAAATTGCTATGATGTCGATTAATCTGAATAAATCGTATTTTGTGTGTGAATGTTATGTGTGTATATATGTATGTATGTATGTATGTTTGTTTATTGTGTAATCCTGGGAAAGGTGTCCTTCTAAATACCTTCTTCCATGGCTCCTTTTACTTTATCAGACCTGGTTTCCTTTGAGGGAGGTCTCTGATCTGTTAAGGTCAGGTTGACAAGAGGAGGGATTGTGTCCTTATCAGATACTCTCTTCCAGTCAACTGAGGGAGTGGGTACATCATCCCCCTCCCCCTCAGAGACCGAGTTGGATGATACTGTATCTGACACAGGTTCTGTCCGGCGCTGATCCTCAGGATCATTCAACACCTTAACAGTCCCCTGTCAGAGTCCTGTGAATATTTTGTAGCCGGTCCTCTGTCCTCGGTCTATGCCTCTGGCCTGTCGACTTAGATTGCTTATCCAGTACCCTCCAGTTCTCCTTATGAAGTCCTGGATTGAGGTCTGCAATCCATTCCAGCAGCTCTTCCAGATTCTGGGCAACTTTGCCCCTAATCTGGAGAGCCACTTTAACAGGCTTGAGCAGGTTCCTGGCATCAGTAGCCTTCAGCCTGGCCCCTGATTCCAGCCTGTGGTTGTCAATGGCTTAGGTGAGCCATTGACCAGATTGTTGGTCGGCACTTGCATAAATAAGTGTACCTCCCACTAGTCTGTAGGATTTCAGGTGTGGTAGTTCTCCCTTTGGAGTCCTACATAACACCTCCCCCAGTGCTTCCAGAATGGAATTCTGGTCATCTTCGGTAAGCTTATTCTCAGGATAAGTTTCCTTGAAGATAGCTACCTTTATGTTGGTCAGAGCCTCCTTGTAAGTCCCTGGTCCTTTTCAGAGTTATGGCCGTTTCTGTAGGGGTACTGCCCTCTGACCTTGGTCTCTTAAAAGGTACCGGTGGGGGTTTCTCCCTGCTTGGATGATCCTGCATTTCCTGGTTGCTGACTGCCCCAGGTTCCTGCTATGCTTGCCCCAGCTCTTGCCTTTTTCAACTTCCGTCTGGCGTATCCAGACAAGGCTTTTTTTGCTAGATGGAGTCCACCTACTCCAGCGACTAGGTATTCCATTCTTCTCCTACTGCAGGTATGCTAGAGGTACTAGCCCCCTGTAGTGGTATGTCAGTACTACTGACTCCCAATAGAGTTTTTGGTTTTGCCTCATGTAGGTTCCGGACCACTGGTTCGCCCATGCCTTTGGCTGAAAATTCAACAGCAGGTTCGCTGGCTGCACCTGGGTCCCTTAATGGGTCACCAGAGCTTCCAGTCCCTTGCTGAAGCATTTCTCGTAGGGATCCCCTTGGAGGGAGTACATCTTCAGTTTAAGGTCCTTATGACCGGTTTTTTTGTTATTCCTTTCATTTTGGTCCCACGAGTTTTGGGGATTAAAAAGGTCACCACCCGCAGCACCCCATGTGGGTGGAAGGCATAAATACAGGGTGATTCATATAGAACCGGCCCGACGAAATGAGCTGTAATATAAAATATACCATACAGATATTAAAGTAATTTACACATATCTTATCTTGGATTGTGTGCCATGATCAGATCAGGTGTTGAAATTGTCTGCCGTTTTCAAGTAGGCATGCCTCCACCCGCGTTTGCATATTCGCCCTGACTCGCTGCAGTGTTTCTTCAGTGATGTTCCTGATTTCAGCCGAAATGTTGTCCTTTAAATCCTGCAACATACACGGTTTGTTTGCATATACCCTGTCCTTCAGTAAACCCCAGAGAAAAAAATCCGGGCTGGTAAGGTCGGGGGATTTTGGGGGCCACATCTTTTTAGAGATGACGCGATTGAGAGAGAAGCTCTCAATCAGTTCCATGGACATGTTGGACGTGTGGCACATCACTGAATCCTGCTGAAAATAACCCTGTGTAAGTTCCACATCATCCAGCTGCTGCACGAAATCGTAAAAAATACAGCAGTATAAGGTGCTGTTCACGGTCGTGTCGAAGAAGATCAGTCCAATGATTCATAAACCAGAAATGGCACACCACGCACACCCACTTTTTTTGGGAGTAATGGTGATTAAGCAATCTCATGTGGTTTTTCAGACACCCAGATCCTGGAATTTTGTGTTTACATATCCTGATAGGTGGAACCATGCTTCATCACTAAACCAAGTGATGTCCAAAATTCTGGGGTTATCGTGCACGAATTCTCGAAACCATAAACAGTACCTTACCCGTTTATCTTTATCAACATCACCCAATTCCTGAACACTGGTGATCTTGTAGGGACGAAGGTTCACTTTCTTTGCAGCCTGTTGACACGTTGAATAAGAATACCTGGTGTCCTGGCTTAGATGTAATGCTTTCTTGGGAGACTGCAGTAACCTGTCCCGCACAATTGCAATCGTTTCTTCTGGCATTTCTGGGCGGTTTTTACCATGTTCACTTAAAAGTGTCCCTGTCCTTTCCAAATTCTGAGCCAAGGACTGTATAGTCGATTTTGCTGGTTTCTTGTGAGCTCCAAACTTCCTCCTGAATTCCAGTTGTGTCTTTGCAATCGAGCCTGTCACCCAGTACGTGCGCACAACAAGAAACACTCAGTATTCAACAGTGTACTCCATGACTGTCGCCTGTGCACTGCAGACACGTTTCAGGATTGTCCTTGACCTTGCAGCATAAGGGCTGCCACTTGCCAGATCATGCGCACACCATTCGACACCACGGATTATTTTGTCGTAATTGTGAGCGGTTATATGCATCACCTGCGGAATTATTAGTGAATTCATTGGGGCCGGTTCTATACGATTCACCCTGTACAACGGGGTGCTGCCAGGTGCCCTGCAGGGATCGTTCCAAGACACTGGCTAATTACCACCCCAGTGCCATGCAGCCCTCAGCATGATGCCTCACACCTTGGCTTAGGTGGTTTGGTCCTGTTGTGAATGAAACCCTCACAAGCCTCCAGGACCAAGAGTGCCTGTTCGGGGGGAGGGAGGTATCCCAGGTGATTAATGGGAGTGTGACACCAGTTAGTCATGACTTGCGACCAGGGCAACCTACATGAGAAAGTCACCCCTGGGGGTAGCTTATGAGCTCCCCCATTCCCACCCCTCCACATGGGTTGGTCAAACCATTTTAGAGTGTTGAGCCCTAAGGCTTGCGGCACCTTATCGGTAATCTAGGGAGACAACTGAAATAGCCAAAGCTACCCCCATAGGAGTGCTCTCCCACATTTGTCCCGGGTACACCATAGTGAAACACAAGAGTCATTATGTCACCATGTGGGAGACTCTGGTCATAAAGCCATCGCCCTTTATGGGAACTTAGCCGCCATCCCAGAATGGGGCTGTTGTTGCCTGGTGGCACCACGAGGAGGTGTCCCAACGCATCCCTGGTCCATGATGCGTCCCCACCAAAGACAGCTGTGGTTCGGCCAACCTCACCGAGGATGATGTCATTACCACCTGTAACATGTGATATAAAAATGTCACAGTTACCCTGGGATCACCACCTTGGGGATGATAAGTAATGGGTGTGATGCCTTGTAGTTTTGTACATAGGCAGCTATAACCAAACTAGATGGCATTGTACCCCAAGAGACCATATTCTTGATATTGTTGTCAGATTCTCAAATCTTGCTAATTAATGAGAATGGCAGATATGCTGCAGGAATTTAGGATGAGATAAATTTGGGATGATACTTAATCTTGACGGTGAATGGTATTTTATAGGATAGAATACTTACGAGGAAAACTAAAGGCAGGTAAGGCAGTAATTTAAAATATCATGTTTTGTACTTTGGAGCACATCATTTTAAGGAGAAAACAGGATAATATTGGCAGTGAAAATATATGTTTGGAGTAAATTGGCAATAATATTATTGAAAGACAGAATTCCAAATAATGTAATTATGTGGGGAAAAAATGAGCGTACAAAAAATACTTTTTAGATGATGTAAAAACTAAATAGTTAACACACATGAGAAAAATTAATGGACATGTGACAAAATAAGTACTGAAGTGGATACCATCAGTTAGGAGGAAGAAGGGAAGCCCCAGAATTAGATGAATGAAAGAAGTCTCTGATGGAGTGGCAGAGAAAGGACTTGGGAACACAGAAGATATCCAGAAAATAATGATTGGAAGCTGAAAGACCTGAATATTTACAGAGTAGCATAAAATTTGCATGTCACTGAGAATGTCACTGTCAGATCACAGTAATGCTTTTTTCTTTCCTAGTTAGTTATGAATTCAGCATTAAAAATTGAAGATAAAGTGGTGTTTGTTATAATATGTGGAAGGCTAGATGCTCCAAATTGACCAGTGCTAATGACCTGTTCTTCAGTATTATATCTCAGCATCCTGTTGCACTCTACACGATAAATGATGCAAATTCCGTCCCAAGTGCAGACAATATATATTATATGTCTTTGAGCTTGTTCTCTTCTACACTACATGTTTCGGCCTCTATCGGCTATCATCAGGTGTATACTCTTAACGTTGCTGCCACACTGAAACCCAGTCTAAAATTGAACATTTAAAAAACACATTGTTATTTTCTTCGTATTATCAACATCTACCTCGTTGATATGTGTCTGGTATTACTACAGGAATATTTGACATGTGCAATATAATCTACATACCAGACACATATCAGCGAGGTAGATGTTGATAATACGAAGAAAATAACAATGTGTTTTTTAAATGTTCAATTTTAGACTGGGTTTCAGTGTGGCAGCAACGTTAAGAGTATACACCTGATGATGGCCGATAGAGGCCGAAACATGTAGTGTAGAAGAGAACAAGATCAAAGACATATAATATATATTGTTTGCACTTGGGATGGAATTTGCATCATTGACCTGTTCTTATTTCTCTGTAGATGTTAGATGGCTTCAGAATTAATAAAATGGTGGAGAATATAGTTAATTTTGATGTACTGAAGACCATGTGCTTCAAATTGAGCAGTTGCTGCTAAATTTAATAAACAAAATGCAGATATCTTCACACAGTTAGGTGACCACACTAGAAGATTTGTCCTATGGTGTGCAGCCTTTGCACTACTCTATGTATGTGTTTGTGTATGCTTGTGTTCACATACATATATCTTCATATAAACTCAGATTTTATTAAAGATTTCAAATGAACAAGTTCAAATCTTATTGGTACATAAGTTCTTTGTCATGTAACTCTTCCTGTGCCATGAGCTATTTTAAGCAGTGTGTAAATATGTCCACAAGGGAACAAAGTAAAGTTTATAAAGTAACTGTAGTCTTTGTCTCAGCTGCAAATTTTGCTGAACCTATGACTTTGTAGTTTAAACCATATAGGTGAATAGACAGGCATACAAACTGAAACATTTTGTTATATGTTATCTTCAATCATCAAACACACAGTAAGCATGAACATGTACATGTATTCTTTATTGCACTGAGACACTCTGTACACATGAAAGGCATATTTAGTGTATGGTCCTCATGAATGAATTTTTGTTATTAAAAGGTATCCTTATGTTTACACACTTGCCTGATTTATTGCAGAACTTCATTATTTTAATTTGGGCTCTATTTCTTTCAGTTGACACAAATCTGAGCACCCCATTGAATTTGCTAACAGAATCTCGTGTCCCTACAATTTCTAAAGTGATTGAAAAAGCCAAAGGCCAGCGTCAAGTATATGCAACAAAAGGACCAATAACTGACAGCCAACTGATGCCAATTCTGTACTTTCTCTTCCCAGATGCTGAGGATGAACCAGTAATTACTCATAATAGCATAATTTTACTTAGAATTGTTATTAACTTTACTTGTCAAGGATTAATGATTTTAAATTTCCCAGTACTGTGGAATTGTTGGGTATATTTTAATTTTGGGGTGATAATTGACACGGTAAAGTAGTTGGTTGAGTAACTGTGCTACAAGCCAGAAGGTCATGGGTTTGATTCCAGATAAGGTCATTGGATTTTTCAGTTGATGCAATCCTTCAAGCTGCACTATGGCCCTTGGATTGACTCAGCCTCTAACAGAAATAATTGTCAGGAATCTTCCTGGGAGTAAAGGGTGGATGGTGCGTAAGGCTGATTACCTGACCACCATTCTAGAGCCCTGCGGGTCTCCATGACCACTTTCCTTTTACCTTAATTTATCATCTGAGAGTAGGAGGAGACTCTAAATCTCCTGGTTCTGCAGGGCTGATGGCCATATTGTTACTCAGGGGTATTGGTATTATTGTTGAATAAAGAAACAAATGGTTAGCTGGGTTGCATATGTACTCTGTCATGGTAATGCAATGTGTGGCCAATGAAGGTTAATGTATATTCTGAATTATAGAAATGTTTTAGCTCTGGTTTTATACATATATATATTTTTTTCCCTGCAGGAGAATCCTTATATGGAACCATTAAGCAACTATGCCAGCTGTGATAATCAGCAGTTGGAGGTAGGACCTTATTATATTAGACCATGCTTAACAGATGCATGTATTTTTAAATCTCTGTTTATGTAATGAAAAATGTTTGTCTGTTTGCTTTTCATTTGTACATTTCCATGCCATTGCATCTATCTTGATCAAATTTGCATAATGGTAGAGGACCTCTCAAATTCTTGTGTCTCTCATGTTTTTATTACTGGCTGTAGGAAGTTAAAAAGTGGGACATCAGGTGGTATCATTGCATGAAAATTGGTTCAGAAGTTGAAATGGCGGGACACCCAGGCAATTTGCTGATCTCATATGCCTATTTTTTCCCCTAAGAGAGAAAGGTGTGATAAAAATTAAGATAATATAAGATGTTTAGCTCATTATTTGAAATATTTTTGTCATGGCAAAGGAAGACATCTTCATGTCTTCATGTAGTATAATATCTCTGCTATTGATTAAGGTCATAAATGGAATAAATGACTTTAAGATTTTTGTCTATGCATGAGCACCGAAATCTGTTTGATAGTATTTTTTGTAAGTTTGTAATTTATTGATTTGATAGTATTTTTTTGTAAGTTAGTAATTTAATGATTTGATAGTATTGTAACATGTTGCGTTACTGAATACGCTGTAGAGATCGTTAATTGGTTTATTGAACAATCTACAAATATCGGCTACAATTAATTATCACAATGTTACGGGTTTCCACACTTTACAAACCCTACAACAAAATCTCTTAACACTATCTTCCAGAGTCTTCACGTATTAATAGCGCTGGAGCTATACAAGTCTCGCTGAATTACACACTCCAAATATAACTGGTTATCACGAACTATCACTGATTCTCCCACACGCGTCTGTAGCTCGTAACTTGCGAACTGAGAACTCGTTGATAACACACTGACTCGTAGGCTTGCTCGGAACTAACTCGTAGGTAGCTCGAGGACTAACTGTGAATAGCCTTCGCTGCTCCTTATGTAGCCTCGTTCGGACAATACAGAAAACGGCCACGTAATAGGCACCCTGTTATCTGGTGCCGTCGTGCTGGTAACGCTGTGTACTGCTGTTACTACCGTCGTCGTCTCGCAACCACTGTTTACCCGCGCTGCCTAGCAACAGCGGTGCACCTTGGTGACGTCACCACTGTTGACTCGCGTTGCATAGCTACCAGGTTGCGGGGACTCGGCTAACTTCGGCTGGTGAGGGGAGGGGGAGGGGCGTCATCCATAGCTCAACATGTCACACTATTGTTGTAAGTTAGTAATTTAATGATTTGATAGTATTTTTTGTAAGTTAGTAATTTAATGATTTGATATTATTTTTTGTAAGTTAGTAATTAAATGATTTGATAGTATTTTTTTAAGTTAGTTATTTAATGATTTGATAGTATTTTTTTTAAATTAGTTATTTAATGATGCTGTTAATATTGGGACTGCACACTGCCAATTATAGGATGATTAATGAATGTGGCACATCTGGTGGAATGAAAATTGGCAGGAGAAACTGAAATATTCAGAGAAATCGCACCCCACTGCCACTTTATCCACCATAAATCCAACATGACTTGACCTGGAATTGAGCCTAGGCTGTTTCAGTTGAAAACTGTGACTAACCGCCTTAACTGTGGCACAGCCACTTCATAGTAATGATGTTTGTACTTTTCTTAGTTGAATTGTGACCATGCTGAATATCAACGAGAAAATGTTGACTAATGAAGGATGTGGATTTGTACATGAAACACTCAGACAGCCATATAGAAAGTCTCTGATACAGGATGTGTGGTTGCAAGTCAGTGATATGAATGATAGTTAGAAGTTGCATGTTGCTTAAAAATAATAGCTCCTATTTTTTTTTACCCTATAGTGGGAAAAGATATTTGAATGAAACAGAGGTGGGTACTTTTCTTGAACTCTGTTCTATGATTTTACAGTGTTACTTTTTAGCATAATCACCTATACTGTCCACACGCTTCTGGAAATATTCAGGTATTTTTTTTTTGTAAGTTCGTAGTGATAGAACTCTGTTGACAGAACAATATCTTCACCACTCTCTTGACTTCATCTGACAAGAAGTGGCAGTGATGGTGGTGTTGTTTGTGATGACACATTTACTGCCAGGTATGTAAGTCACTGGGTGAAGTCTTGGCAAAACAGAGTAACATAAGCATTTAAATTGAAAAAAAAATTTTTGTAATGCTTTCATTATGTATTGACATATTAGTGAGGAAATTATATAAAGGTAAATGAGGAAGAATGGGCCTGATTCATGAGCACAGTGCTATGAAGACACCTGAAGGTGTAGTGGTAAAGCTTTATGCATTCCTGACCTCAGCTCTAGGTGGAGGTGAGTGATCTTCATGCTTTGGACACTTGTACTCCATTGGACAGAGCCTCAAGTGCCCTGTCAGCAGAAAGATGGGAAAGATTCTTGCTCCTACCAGAAATTTAACCATAGGTACATGACCAGGGATTGGTTTGTACTGTACTGACACAGAGTATTGCTGATTCAGGGCGATAAATGTAATTGTAAATGTCAGATTGAGATTTTCATGGCATATTATCCTTATCCCAAAAAACTGCAAGTAATCTTCATAATTGCAAATGCATTGTGACTGCAGGAATTGTCAACTGGGTTGAAATCTGCTCCAGTGGATGGACTCATATGGAGATTGGCTGTAGTGATGTCTCATGTAGTTCATGCCCTGGGGGACATTAGAGCAGCTGCTCACCTCTGGTATGAGTTCACTCAGGAAATGAGATACCGTTGGGAAAATGGAATCACCATTCCAGGGTAAGTAGAATCAGCACTATATCATATCCAGGAAGCCTTGTATAGGGTCCACTATGTCAGTGCTCCTCAACCGCCGGGCCGTGGCCCAGTAGTGGGCCTTGGCATCAATCATACTGGGCCGCAGGAGCTTCTTCTGGAATTTGTAATTTTCATTTTCTAAGCATTTTTCATGAATAAATATTTTATAGCGGAAATATTCTGAGGAGAATAATATTTGTGTCGAGAAGCTCAGACACAGAACACCTAAATCTGTGTAGCAAATGTCAGTGATCAAGCCGCATATTTTTAAACATGGAAGTATTCATGAAAGATCGGGAATTTGATAACTAATTTAAATGTAACTTTATGTTTGTCAACATGCTACACCGTATACATAAGTGTACTAATACTCTTTATGATTATGCTATAATTAATTACTAATATTACGTTAGCTTAATGCATGAACTTTAACAAAACTGGAAAGGTATTTACGAGTAAATTTGTTGGGACTGGACCCTTGTCTTATAAAAAAAGAACTTACTGGGCTGCGGTCTCATAAAGGTTGAGAAGCACTGCACTATGTTACAGACATTGGGTTAGAAAATTTTGTCCTTATGGAAACTTATGATCAATATTAATTATTGTTTGAACATAAAATGCAAACCAGCAAATTCAGCCCAGACAGTTTCTTCTTTAAGAAATTATTTGCTAAGAAATTCAGATTACGTTGTATATTTCTAGTTTTGCAGAAAATATTGTTAAGTCTCCAAACATAATTTTTCATGAGAAGAAGGAACAGCTTCAAGGGTTTATCCAGTAATATATTTAACTTGGTATTCCATTATATCACTGAATGGAAAGTTTTGTGTATAAAATCATTAGAGTTATAACTGGGGTCTTATGTGGTCCATTTAATTTTGTGATTTACTTATCTCATTATGATGAATTTTGGCTTCACCCTCTTTTCCTTTGCACACTTATACATGCAGTGATGTAGGGTGATGTCTAGTAGTGTTGTAGCTGTTCCCAGTTGTTGCATGCCTTGTCCCCAGACTCAGAGAGTCAATAAATGATACAAACTCCGTCTTAAGTGCAAACAATATATATTTATATGTCTTTGATCTTGTTCTTTCTACACTACATGTTTCGGCCTCTATCGGCCATCATCAGGTGTATACTCTTAACGTTGCTGCCACACTGAACCCAGTCTAAAACTTAACATTTAAAAACACAATGTCACATTCTTCGTATTATCAACATCTACATCGTTGATATGTGTCTGGTATGTAGATTATGTTTCACACGTCGCACCCGATATTCTTGTAGTAGCACTCTAAAAATCTTTAGTTATGATGTTTTTAAAACCTTTTAAATTTTCTACAAAAGGTTTTAAAAACATCATAACTAAAGATTTTTAGAGTGCTACTACAAGAATATCGGGTTTGACGTGTGCAACATAATCTACATACCAGACACATATCAACGATGTAGATGTTGATAATACGAAGAATGTGACATTGTGTTTTTAAATGTTAAGTTTTAGACTGGGTTCAGTGCGGCAGCGACGTTAAGAGTATACACCTGATGATGGCCGATAGAGGCCGAAACATGAAGTGTAGAAAGAACAAGATCAAAGACATATAAATATATATTGTTTGCACTTAAGACGGAGTTTGTATCATTTATCGTGTAGAGTGCAACAGGATGCTTAAATATAATATTGTAATCAGAGAGTCAAGCTTGCTTGAGGGGACTGGGCTCCTGGAAGCTATGCGATATAGCCTATATTGGCTGGTGGGACATCTGGGTCGTGTAGTATGTAGCAGGATTAATGAAAAGCCAACAGGCCCACAGGTTGCACTTGATGTACATGCCCTGCTTATGGAAGTACTGATGATACAGTACTGATTGTAGATGCTGGAGGCAGTGTCAGAATCTGGCGAAGCATGAAGCACAGCATAAAATATTCTGGCTTGATGAATGCTTCAACATGGACGTTAAATTAAACAATTGCAATAGGATGCTGAAATACAGAATTAGAATGACCAAGGCAGGGAGGATAAGATGGGCAGGGCATGTAGCACAAATATAGGAGAGGAATGCATCGGTGGGAAAGCCAGAGGGGAAGAGACCACTAAGAAGACCAAGATGTAGTTGGAAGGTTTAGTATTAAGATGGATCCTAGAGAGATATAATAGGATGTTATGGATTGGGTGGGTGTGGCTCAGAATAGGGACCAGTGGAGGGCTCATGTGAACATGGTAATGAACCTTCAGGTTCCATAAATTCCTGGGAAGTTCTTAAGTGGCTTCTCAAGGGGGTCTCAGCTCCATGAATGAGTGTTAGGTATGTGATCTGTAAAGTTTTCTTTTTAATGAGGTGTACCTTCATGATGATGGTATTGTAAAGCCAAAATATCTTACAGAAACAACATAAGCAATAAATAAGAAGTACTTAGGTGGTGACTTGCATCTTAATTTCAGAAGAATGAATGCAAACACTTGTCACTTGTCACATTTGATTTTTTACTGGTCATGGATGATCAAATGACTGGATTCTTTCTGATACTACATGTTCATTGTTTTGACATCAAGTGAGACCAAAGAGACAGACCTAAGATGGGCTGATCTCTTTCTCAGGGGCAGTGGGCTGGAATGTCTGAAAAGCTGGTGTGGATGATGCAGGACATTGTGGACAGGAATGTAAACAAGAAGTCTGGGAAGAACTAATTGTCTGCTTTCCTTTCACAAAAAATTGTGTATCTGATATGACAGCACAGTCATCCTTGGTTCTGTGCCCTGTGGGACTCATAACCAAATTTCTCTGTCTTATGACCCTGCGGTTTCATGAGACTGACTTGTCCCATTGGTCCACATTTCATATCCTTTGTATAGACCACATAGAAAACACTGTGTCAAACTGTTCTTCTGTTGTTGTGTGTTTATTTTTACTGTGGGAGTGTGTTTATTGGTCATTGCCTGACAGCGGCCATCTCTTTTGTCTCCACTATCCAAACTTTCTAACATCATGTCACATTGCAGCTCAGCTTTTTTTGAGGGGCTCTAATGTTGGTATTACTGATGGGAAGGATTTATGAAGTACGCCTAGGAGATGACCTCAGGATTCATGATATACTCGTACATACCAAGTTTCATGGAGACTGGTTCAGACGTTTAGAAGTAGTTTGTTGTGGGGGGAGGGAGGACATACACAACAAAGTGATCTCATAAGACTACTTTTATTGTTTCTAAACCAGGAACGTAGGGTAATAAGGAATTAAATTAGCCTTAGAAAGGGATTGGATCAGATCCAAAGTGGTGGTGCAGGTGTCTCGGATTGTGATGCAGAGCCATAGGTTGTGGAAATTTGGCGTGGCCTTTTCAGTCCTTTAGCATAATGACAATGGTTTACCATGTTGGCCTGATATGGTAAGTTTCTTCCCTGTCAAAAATTTCACTCTGTTTAATTAAATTATTGCCAATTTATAATGACAATAGGCAGTGCCTTCAGAATTTTATCCTCTTGTGTTTTGTACACAGGCACAAAGGCTGTGTATTTCTTCATGTGTTCTTTCTTAAGCACATGATTTTGTATGTTTGCAGAGGAATTGTATAAGCTTCTTATTCCAGCACTGACTAAACTTTTATTAATTGGGTGTGATATCTGCACAAGAAGTCCTTTGATCCACTGAAAAATATAGTAACTAGTGATATAAAATAATATATTTTTATGTTCAAAGTAAGTGCATAATATGGTATGCATAATACAGTATATACATAGTCATACATATTTTGTTAAGTAAAATTACATTTTTTTAAATTGGGTGTTCGTGTTTCAAAATATTCTGTTTGACGCAATATTGGATTTCATATTTTGCTGTTTTATATTGTATGCCTTACAATTAATTTACATGAAGTTCCATAAAATTCCCACTTCTGTGGAACATTTACATGAGTAAGAACTATGCTACAACGTACATACATACATACATGACAAACTGTGTACATGTGATCATGTGATTATTGTACAGATAGGTTCTTCACAACACTTCTCCCTTAATTTGATTGATTATGTGACCAAGCAGGTACTGAGTAGGTTAGCATTCTGGTAACACTGTAAATTTATAGTGAGGAAGTGCTTGGTTTGAATATCGGCTGGGGCACTGGGGTTTTTCATAGTTTTCCTCATTTCCTCCAGGCAGGTGCCAGGTAGTACCTTGATTAGACCATGACTTCTTCTTTCCAGATACTTTCCATTTCATCATTCATCTGTCCTGCCATTTGATCCTATAGTCTGCCTACTCACATTGTCATATAATAACCCCCTCACCCCAAGTAGGTTGGTGCAGGACACAACCACTTCCTTCCACAACCCCTCCAATTCATTATTCACCAGTTGCCCTATAATTTCATTCTGTAGTTCAGAATGAACATTCAGAATTCATACAGAAGAGTTTAAAGGTGTCATATGATAGAATACTAGCTTTTGATTTAGCAAACTGCAATTGATCAGTTACAGCTTTTCTGTTCCTTATGATTTTCTCCAGCAAATTTCACATTAAGTTTCTTATAACCACTGTTCCCAGAGCTCACAGTAGAAGTGTGGATGTTTAAAATACAAAATTTCAACAGAAGACATGGGAGGGTGTAGAGATATTCATTCATATTCCTGTTACTCCCTTTGGAACATAGGGTGTCTGTGAAACATTTTGTTTCACTTCAGTTTCTTAATCTTATAGACAGTTGGTAGGACTCCTTGGACAGGAGATCAGCCTGTTGCAAGGCCACTGCCTACACAGAAAGCAAACAGAATAATTGCAGACAAACATCCATGCCTCGAGTAGGATTTGATCCTGTGGTCCCAGTGTTTGATTGGGTGAAGACAGTTCAAGCTTTAGACTGTGTGGCCACTGTGACCGGCTGTACAAATATACCATCTGAAATTAAATGCAACAATGAAAAGAGAAAACATTGCTATGTATTTCCTTGCATCTTTGCTGAGAATTCATATCGCTGTTGCATCCTATGTAAAATTTTCTTTCAGTAACAGATTAACAAAGCTAATAGTTTAGTATTTTTGGGACAAAACTTATGGACGCCATATTATCCTCAATTTTAAGACATCATCATCATCTTGGGATCATGAGTATTTGGATTTTGTTCATCACATGTTATTCAGATGATTGTCAACATCCAGAATGTCAGTAATCCCAGAGCCCTTTGGAACTCAATAATTGTCATCGTACCATTGGTATTTAAACAGTCATAGATGATTGTTGGTTTGTGAACGACCTAGGAAAAACAGGAGATGTAAATTCTCCTTTTCAGTCTTTTTACATTGGTAAATTAATCCAACATGTATCCACATCCTTGAATGACCAAAGAAATTAATGTTTTGTAGAATTATCATTTGGAAAGACAGTGCAAATATGTTTGCTGTTTTAGATATATCTGTCTCTCAGTTGAGTTGTAAAAATAAAGGTGCTCTGTTCGGTAATAATTACGAACAGTAAATATTCTTATATTTGTGAGCATACAAGTATGTTCTCATAGCTCATGCTATGAGCATCTGTAATTTAATGCACTCTCCCCTCCATTTTGTTGCTTTAATAATATTCAAGTCACTTTAATAATATTCAGAACACTTGTAATGTTCAAGTGGGGTTTCACATTCCTGTGTGTAGCTAAATACATGCAATATATTGTAAAATGAACAAACATTTTCACATCTAAGCCAGTTGGTGGGGTGGCGGGGAATAGATTCCTGCTGGTCCACAATCATCTGTACAGCTTCACTAATCTTATTCCAATATACAGGATGTAAATAGATATATGTTACATTGCTCTGTGGTAGGTAGATGGGTTCAGTGTGATCATATTTTGTTAATACACCCACATCCAGAAACGCTTTGTTTACGTGCTAGGGCCTCTGAAATGTGAAGGAGGACGCCCGTACCTCTTACCTCTGTGACTTACTGGTGACATTTACCTAACATTTCGCCAAGAAACCTTAACCGAGCTGCTGGGAAGTCCATTGTGAAATGTGGTTCCAACATGATGGCGCCCCAGCTCGCTACACTAATGTTCTCCGTGAGCATTTGGATGAAACTTGGCAACAGATGGATTGGATGTGGAGGCCCAGTAACCTTGCCCGCTCTCTCCTCTGACTTGACTCCACTGGATTTCTTTCTCTGGGGGTACATGCAAAGCCTGGTGTATGATACTCCAGTTGAGACACAACATGATCTTATGGCAAGAATGCAGTAGCAGCTGGAACCACCTGGTAAATGACAGGAATCTTTCAAACAGTTTAGCATAATGTGGCCAGGTGCTGCAGAACATGCAATGAAGTCAGTGGCCTCCATTTTGAGCAGCTTTTATAACATAAAACAATATAACATCCCCTAAAACTTATGCATCTTATCGGAAACTTTTGTGGCCCTTAGTGCCAAAAGGAAGCGTTTCTGGACATGGATGTATTAACAAAATATGATCAGTCTGAACCCATTTATCTACCACAGAGCATTATAACATACGTGATACAGTCATTAATTTTGTGGACTGTGGTTTTATCACATCGTATTACAAGGCATTTACATACACTTACACAGATCCACATCAACCCTCAAAATAGTTGGTGTTGGTTGCTATGCAAGTCTGCCAACGTTGATATAGCTGCCGAAAACATTGCTGAAACATATTGGCGGGAAATTCCTTTACGGCGTCTCTTGTGGCAATGACGACCTCCTCGGACGACTGAAATCTACCACCACATAGCTTTGCTTTCTAGCAGTGAAAGAGAAAGAAGTCACATGGTGCGAGATCAGGTGAATACAGAGGGTGTGGCAAAACGGTGACCTGTTGCCTTACCAGTTCCTCTTGGGCAAGAACAGAGCAATGTGCAGGGGAGTTGTCGTGTAGCAACAGCCAATTCTTCCTACATCAAATGTTTTGCTAGGGGATTTGCCTAGTTTCTGGCAGAACTTGATGTTTGTCCGTTGTTCAAACTGCCACATTTTCGATTTCCCCCCTTCACAGTTAACTGCAGTACACAACAGAGGCCATAGTTCTGCTTACACTGTTTGAACACGACTGCCTCTTGCTGTGACAAGAGATGAACCGACAGGGCATTATATCGTGCATCTGCCTATCCGCTGTAATGCCCTGCAATGATGCTTTGTGGCCAATCCACGTAATTATTGACTGTGGTAGTATATTTATTTACACACTGTATATGTACACTACTTTGCTACGTGATATTTCAGGTTTCTGCTACTGACCTTTCATTTTAAAGCTGAGGGTTAGAATGTGTTTAGTTACAGTGAGAACTAGTAGTACACTATGCTTTGAATTGTTTGTGCATAGATTATTTGGTTTACAGATTATCTGTGACATGTTTCCTATCTTAAAATCACTATCTGTCTAGATATATAAAATTTAAATGTAACACTAGGATGACCTTGAGTGGATAGGTATGCTGCTGGCAGTCTGCCATGTAGCTGTGAGGCTCTACTCACTGATTTTTCACACAAGTCCTAAGTGGAGAGCATGATAACAAATGGCTTTGCCATTGGTGATTGTTACAGTAACATATTCATTCATTATTGTATACCAGACATGGAATCAATCATCTTTTGGCCAGTGATTCTAGGCATGCACTTTTGTGAGTTGGCATTGCTAGTTAATTACTATGAAGGGGACTAGTACTTCATTAGTACAGTAAACTTTCAAGCATTCATAAACATTTGCTTATCCTTTCTTAAAAGGGCATGAATGCAGTTTATATTATTTGAAACTGTTTGGCAGGTTCAAGGGTTGAGCCACAGCACTGAAGGATAATCTCCCCCTCATGAACTGTTCTGTGCTCAGGCAACCTTCAGTGTTGTATTTGTTCTGACTGCACCTTATATGTTGTTACATATGAAAGTGATGTTTCAAATTCTTGTTGTTAAACAGTGTATGAAGTGATCAAAGTCTTCTATTCTGCCATAAATCTGTGATTATGGAGGCAGAGACGCTCTCCAAAACATTGTAAATTCATTCTGTACTGACGACACAGCTGATTGCCTGAGAGGACTCATTGCATTAAGTTGTCTGAAAGCGTCAAATCTTATAAAGCTATCAAGTATTTTCTAATGGTACAGAGGCTGATTTCTGTATCAGTCTAGGGAGTCGGAACTCACTCATGCTTCAGAATGATTGTAAAAATATACAGAGTAAAGAAGTACATTCAGCAGAGGGCATTACATGTGATTCGTAGTTGTACTGTAATATTGAAAGAATAAGAAACCGAAAGAAAGAAACTCCGTTGCCTGTAGTCCGCAAGCGAACTATACTAACCGAACGACTGTTGCTTGTCGGCGAAGCTAGTGCCAAGTTTTGTGGGTAGAGGGTGTCATGTGGTCAGCACAACAAATCCCCATGGCCATTAATCTCAGTTTTCTAGACCAGAGCCGCTCTTTCCTTCAGGTAGCTTCTCAGTTGTCCTCACGAGGCTGAGTGACCCTGTTCCAGACACACTACTAATCAGAAAATCTGGTAGCGCCGGGAATCGAACCCGGGACCTCTGGATCTATAGCCAGGAACACTGACCACTAGACCACAGAGGCGTTCTTTGAAAGAATAAGACATATAATTTTAATTGAGACAATGGAAGCATTTTTTGTTTGTATAGTATGGTCTATTATGATCAAGATTAATACTTCACTAGCATGATCAATTATATTTTAATTAAATATGTATCCACATACACGTAGATCTATGAAATCAAATGGGAGGAAGGTCAGTTTAGTTATCACTGAAAATAGGACACTAATGTAATCTTTGGACGTGTTTAGGAGGCCGTTGTTGATTGTTGAATATACAAATTTGGAAATATATGCGTAGTGTCTTTTTGCTTTATTCTATCAAAAACTGTAATTATTCTCCAAATTTTGTTCAAAACACCTTCCATTTCAATAAATATTAAACACATTATGCTAAGGATACACGCAGAAGAGTGCAGTCTTCATGTGAGTGTCCATTATTTTTGTCCACTTTTAACTAAAACAGGAATGTGTTAAGAGATTTTAGTGAAACTCCTCAGCGTCAAATTTCATGAAATATTATGTAGTGGTTCTCAGGTTGTTTCATGTGTACAGGTTTCTGAAAGTTCCTAAAGGTGGAGATTTTCTTTGTTACACACTGTGTTTGACTACATTTTAACTATACATTCTTTAGCTTATATCATTATGTTGCCTTCTCTCTGCTTCTGCCATGACTGGGCATGATTCATTACCCATATCAGCTTGTTCATGCAGATATCTTCTTGTGCGATAAACTTCATGTGAAACCGTGAGAAACGCACATCTTCTTGTACAGTTCATGTACCATTTGAAAATGAACTTTCTATTTTGTGATATGTTACATGTGGCATCTCACAGTAACAAGAGTTTCACAGCGGAACAAGTCCTCCTCGTGTGGTTGGATTGCGTGCCATGTATATGTCCATATCATGATCAGTCCAATTGTCTGAAGTGTCACAGTAATTGTTGAGAGTGTGGGTGGAGCCAGCTGTACTGTAGCGACTGCCAGGTCTTTGTAGTCCAGATTGGTGATCCCTGCTGCGGGACCGAGGACGTTGTCGACGAGAAGAGGTTACAGATGGTTGATGGTGTTGATGACTGGTAGGGTAATTCATGCGAGATACATGATCAGAAGTTGCTGTGAGTGATTGCCGGGATTGTCGCAGTTCTGTGAAAAGGTAAATGGCAGATTTTAGTTTAGAAAGCTTCTCGACAAGGAGCCCTTGTTATGTAATACTGCAGTGCACAGGTGCAGAGTTCATTTCTACAGTGCTGTACCACTGTCCTCTTTTGTGAATGAGCAAGCAGTTCATTTCTTTAGTTAGTGTATTTTATAAATGATAATGCATCAGAATGTGATTGTGCAAGTGCAGTCCATTACAAGAAGTAACTATTTATTGCAGGAAAGGCCTAGAAATGATGCATTTGTGTTTTGGTGTTACATGCATACACACATGAAAGATGAGCTTAAGAAATGAATATGAAACTCTTCTTACTTTTGCACGGTATGTTCATTTTAATCCAACTTAGAAAACAAAGAGTAATTATAGTGGCATTTATTTCTGTATTACATATTTCAGTAGTTGATTGAGGCACTATGCTACAAGCTGGAAGGTTGAGTCCTGATGAGGTGGATTTTTTCAGTTTACCTAATCCTTCCAGCTGCAGTATGGCCCTGGGGTCAACTCAGTCTCTAACAGAAACAGAAATGAGTACCAGGGATCTTCTGGGGATAAAGGGCGGCCGGCGCCTAAGGCTAACAACCTTACCGCCATCTGTGAGCTGACTGTTTAGAGAAAATGTGGGAGCCTCGACGTCTCACAACTCTATGGGCCTCCACGGCCTGGTACAGGAATACCTTTACCTGTTGTAATATTTCAGATTCCTCAAATTAAGCTATGCTACTGATGCTATTTGTTGGTGTAGCTGGTTTTTGACTTCTCAGATGACATTCAGTGTTATGATAAAAGTGTCAATGATGGATATAACACAAATATAGTGTAACAGACATGACTGTGGTGATATCATAGTATGGACCAATGATTCCCAAACCGTTTTATGAGTAAACTGAAATTCTCTGAGGCATTCTGAACAACTGCAGATTTCATTAGTATCATTAGACCAAAATTAAAGTTCTTTCTGTATAAGTTATATGTGGGTAGCCAGGATAGCACAGTCAGTATAGTGACTGGCTACGGGCTGGACGACCAAGGGGTGAGAGTTCTAGTCTTGCTAGTGTCAAGAATGTTCCCTTCTCGACATCATCCAGACTGGCTCTGAGGCCCACCAAACCTCCTATCAAATGGGTACCAGGGACTTTTTCCCCTGGGTTAAAGCAGGCGGGGCGTGAAGCTGACCACTCTCCTCACGCTAGTGCAGAGTTAAAAATCATGGTTTTAGACTTATATATTCCTCCATATGTCTTCATGATGTAGTCCTTAATTAAGCACAGGGACAACTTTACCTTAATTTTATAAATTGTGTGTGACTGAAGTAATCATTTATTGTATGTAATAATACAATGAAGGAATTCATTTATAGATCACTAATACCAGCTGAATATCTTACCAAAGAATGATTTAGTTTATTTCAAGGTTCAAGTAAATTTTGGTGCAGTGTTTTTTTTATAAGTTTGGAGATTTTCATGGTGGTTAGTGTTCATTTTATGGGTCTGATTGGTGTTTCACTGGAAGTAAGTTTCATAATACAAGACTGCTTTTTCATCACCAAGTTAAGTAAATACTGTAATGGGATCACAGGGTACTGTAAGACATCTGAATTTTACTGGATGTGCGTTACACTATTGTAATGGCATGTGCATGCAGTCCAGCTGACTGAACATTGCCTCTTGGTTAAAAACCAGCCACTAACCCTATAGTACTATATTTAAAGTAAAAAAGTAAAATAAAGGTATCCCTGTAGCAGGCCATGGAGGCCCATAGGGTTGTAAGATGTTGAGGTTCCCACATTTTCTAGGCAGTTGGTTCATAGATGGTGGCAAGGTTGTCGTCCCTACGTGCCGGCTGCCCTTTACCCCCAAGAATATTCCAAGAATATTCCTGGTACTCATTTCTGTTAGAGGCTGAGTCTACCCCAGGGCCAAAGTGCAGCTGGAAGGATTAGGTCAATTGAAAAAATCCACCTCATCGGGATTCTATCCCACGACCTTCCAGCTTGTAGCATAGTGCCTCAACCAGCTATGCTACCGCGTGCCCCCTATAATATTATGTTTGTTTACTTTATTGTGGGTTTATGATTTTTTGGTTCAGTATTGTTTATTCATTATTACAGAAAGTTTTATTCCCCATGGATCTAAAATCCTTATTCCCAAATGATAAATATTAATACATGTAGTTTCAGTGTTAGTGTCAGATTTGTTCAGTATTTTATAAAACGTTTTCATAGTTAGGAGAATATTTCAGGAATACTGATCTAGACTACAGGTTTATTTAGACAGCCTTGCCTGGTCGAGAGCTGACAAGCCCAGCAGCATAGGATTTCCCTGATAGATATCGTCCAGAATGGTTTGAGAAACTGTGTTGCGATTGCCCATCAGCTATGGACCTGGTCTTAACGCCTTTGCTGCTGAAGTGAGATGCATGCGAATGCATGTCATCAGCAATACATCCCATGTTGATGGAACCTAGGGGGAAATAGCAACTGCTTATGCACAGAAATATTATAAAATGTGTTAGTGGTTAGTTGCGCGTGACCACGCCGAGGACCTTTTAAATGTTTTACATGTATATATTCATTACTCCAATCACTGTTACAAAGTTTTCAGTGAAGCGAAGTTAGGGAGGTTACTAATTACTGATGTTAGTTTTATTCTTGCCTTGTTAACACTGTGTGGATGTGGCCAATGTTGCCAGTGTTTTCGAGGTAATGCTGCCTCCAGTCATCAAGGTTGAAGTGTGTAGGTTGCAGAATTTCTGTGCTTTCCATTTAGAAAAGCAGCAGCAGAAGGGAGGCGGTGGTAGACTGGGGAACAGTGCCTCATGTGGGCCAACAGGGAAGGTGGACTGCAAAATTTGTGTAGGTGGTCCTTTTAAAGGCCAAGGACTGCATCAGAAATACCATTGACAACTGAGGTTGTCGAACAGTCACCTATTCAGGTGCTCCCTAGGGGAAACTTTGCTGGTGGATCTGAGTGATGTCATTGATCTTATGCCTGGTTGACCACTCAAGAGCATCAGTTGTCAGTGGAATTTTTTATATATTTCTGGGCCTTTAAAAGGCCCATCTTCACAACTTCCACAGTCCACTCTATTTACTGGCCAAGATGAGCACCAATCCCCATTCTGTCTCCCCCCCCGTCCCCCATCGATTTGGAAAACAACATGCCATATAAACACAGAAACCATCAACCTCCGTACTTCAACCTGAAGGTGGAAGCAGCATGTACCTCTGAAATGTCAGAAACGTGATGCAGTTAGGGAAATATTTTAAATTGGTTTATGCATTTTGTTTTGAGGCCTGTAAGTTTATTAGCTGCATTTCAACAGCAAACATTGATATTTAAACTTGTTCATGAGCACTGTTCTTCAGAACACACATTTGTGTTTCCGACGCTCACAAATCATATTTGCATCAAACTGACTCCAGGAATCAAAATTCCACTTGAGAAGCTAATATATACCCACATAAACGCCCATATACTTTTTATGGAACCTGACAATTCATTATCGTAAGAGCACACTACTGGTCCCTGTCTTGTGCCATATGAATCCAATCAGCATCCTCCCTCACTATTTCTTTAAGATTCCTACATTCTATGCCTAGATCTTCCAACTGGTCTCTTCCCTTCACAATCTGTAACCAAAATTGGTATACATTTTTCATCTGTCCCATGCATACTCATCTCTTTCTCCTGGATTTGATTATGCTAATAATGTCTGGTGATGAGTACAATTTAGGAGCTCCTCACGCAGGTTTCTCCAGCTTCATGTCATTGTCCTTATCACTCGGTTCTCATACATCCTCAATCTATGTTTTTCCTGACGATTTAAATCCAGCTTAATGTTATAAAAGTGGTTGGGCAATTCTGTATTACGTTGTTGGTTTTATTTGTACTTCTTTTGGCTTGTTTTGGACTTCATCCATCGTCTGGCATGTAAAGGACAAAAGACCACAACGTTTCGGAGACTGATTTGTCTCCGTCTTCAGGTGGGTAGGGAATGATAAACCTACTCAGTTGAACTTCTTTTGACTTATTTTGGACTTCATCCATCATCTAGTATGTAAAAGACAAAAGACCACGATGTTTCGGAGACTGATTTGTCTCCGTCTTCAGCTAGGTAGGGAACGTTTGTCCTTTACATACCAGATGATGGATGAAGTCCAAAAGAAGTACAGTATACACCATCGTCAGAATCCTTTCAAGTCTCTCTGGTTTTATTTGTCGTTCTCAGTTAATGTATTTCCGTTAGGCAGAACTTTTATTATATACTAGCTACTGCAGAATGAGTGTAGAAATGTGAGTAACCATGAGCAAGAAGTGTTTAAAGTTACCCCTTGCATTCCGTGTTAGCATTCAACATGCATATGAGTTTCATCCCGTCCGTAATTATTGCTGTACAAGTAACAGATTGTAAAATATTGTGTACTACAGTGATTCTCAACCATTTGTATCTTGCACCCCACCAGTCATTTTCTCAAAAAACTGTAGTCCCTCCACAGTAAAATATCTTTACAATTATATAATTTTAACTGATTATTGGAAAGTATTATTTTCGCGGCCCATCATCTCACCCAGCCGACCATCAAGTTTGACCATTTACATCTGATTGGTTGTGAAACACTGCTCTACAGGAAACACCAAGAAGTAACATGCCAGAACCATGCTGTTTTGTATTCAGAAGTGGTATAGATGCGCTGTCTACTGTAGCCTGAAATGTTAACCTTTTCATTGTTGTATATGGTATATGCAACACTTGTGATTTCCACTACATTTCATTTCCAACATATTCCATGATTAATTTCCTGCCCCTCTCTGCTGTGATTGATATAATTCTTCATTGTACCACTCATTCATGTTGCTTTTATCTTAATTACTGTGAGTGGTTGTAGATTGCAGGAGTGGCTCTTTTACCGTACTGGGCTCATATGACCGAAAAAGCAAATACAACAGTACGTGAAATTCTTGGTGAAAGAGGGAAGATAAGTTAGAAAATTTTGCAACATGGGGAAGGTTAATGCTATGTAATATATTGAAATATACAAATATTTCAGTCTTTTTATTTTCATGGAATAAATTCTTGTCTGGAAAGTGTAGTATTGTTTATCTACACAAGAACTAGTTGTCGTCGTCGTCGTTGTTGTTGTTTTGTTTTTGTTGTTTTTTTTTAAGTATTTGATGTTGTAAAATAGTAGAAATTTCTCTAAAATGTAGATTGATGTATGCTGCTATATGAAGCTTTCAGCACTATAATTATGTTGTTATAGAGTAATTTATTCTACAACAGTTTGTAAGAATATTCTCTGATATAACTCAGACTCATTTTGTCCTTGTTAGATTTTGAATCATCACTTTTTCTAACGCCTAAAACTACATTTTAAAACTGATAATGAAGTTATGGGATGTGACACAATGTCCTTCGGTTGAGGTACCTAAGTTTTGAAGGAACATTCTGCCTTCATTTTCAGGTGAACCCTGAGGATGGAGGCAGTACATTCCTTCAGAACGTTCGTACCTGTTTACCGAACTGCATTGCCTCATATTGTAGTCCGGAGGACTGTGATATTAATACTCTTTGTGAGAATCTCAGATATCACATTTGTATAATTACTGTTCTTTAAATTTTGTTTTTCATTAGAAAAAATTATCATAGTCCTGAAATTTAGCTCACTTTTTTGTATTTTAATTTTAATGTTGTTCTTAAACACCTTTTAATGATTATTAGAGGACATTTTTGGAAAAGAAATGTATATTTAGATCTTAAGTATTTTTGCTGCTAGACATCAGTGGTTTTAAAGATAAAGTTTGTCGTGTTGCATAATATTGCTTGTCCAAAAGAAAAGTTGAACTTCAATTATTATTCTGTGTGTTTAATATCCTGCAATTATTTTCATTCGTACTACAAGACTTGACTTGTCTACATACCTTGTCTGTCCATATGGTACACCCTAGGCCTTGGGATACTGCGGTTACTGTACATGGAGACCTGATCCCAATCTTTGTGTGTCGTGAAGGCACTGAGTGTCGCAAGTGAAGACAGTGGCCCTCCAGGACTAGGAGTTGGGCCCATGCCTGAGCAACAAGTTACTGGCAGCCCACCCACAGGAATCCCATTTTTAGACTCATGTTGTTCCAATGTGTGAAGTTTGCGAGACCGGCGACGACTCGCAGCCACAAATACGATGACTGCTATTACCACAGTCCCACAGATAGCAGCACTTGCTGCAATGGTTATCTTGTCCATATTGCTGGATGGGGATGTTACTGTGCGAACCTCACGACATTGATTATATGGCACAGTTTCCGGTGTCACAACTACGTCTTCTAAGGAAATCACACATACCACAATGCATTCCTGAAATACAGAAGTGAGTTTATAGCGATAATGTAATGCTTTCATCTGATATACATAAAAATGTAAATGTTCTTTTTCCTACCACGGATATAATGGAGAGCACATAAAGGCATTATACAAATTTAGTCCGTAATCTTCGCAGTATGCATGGTAGTCACAGCTGTTAAAGTGATGTGCAAGTAGAGTTTTTCGATGTGATTCGATCCTCGTTCCCAATCATAATTTTCTTTTAATGACATGAATCCCTATGCTTAATTGAGCACCAAGCCATAAATACATATAGGGAAGTGAAAGTATAACACCACGCATTCTTAACCTTGGCACCAGATGGAAGAGAGTGATCACCGTCATGCCACAGCTACTTTTCTTCCAGGGAAGGAGTCTCCATTATCCATTGGATAGGACATTGATGGGCCTGAGGGTTGGTCTGGATGCTGTGGGGAAGAGAAGATCTCTTGCCCCTACCAGCAATGGAACACCATTTCCTTGTTCATCAAGCCCTTATCCTAGTCACAATACTGACTGAGCTATCCTAGCTTCCATTTGTATGATCTGAATGTTATGCCATCTTTAAAGGTTTAGCTACTATATATTGTGAGTTTGACAAGGAAAGCAACCATACCACAGACAGAAAAATGACTACTTCTCCATGTATTTGATATGTTTGTATACCATATGTTCATGTTGGTGTGTGGCATTAGTGCAGTGAATGTAGTCCCCATGTGGAAATACACAGGAGGAACAATGCCTACATGTGAGTGTGACAGGGATGGAGCTAATGAATTACAGTAGAGCTGTAAAGCTGACCTTTGTTATTCATTATATTTTGTCACGTGTATTTTAACTGAAAAATGGTGTGGGGACTAGATTGAGCTTTACACTACAAAGGTAAACGGTAATGTTTTCACTGTATCTAATTATGTAATTAAACACTCTACAATGAAGGCATATGGGTAAGGGGGCATAGCTCTGCCATTCTTGATCTTGGCACTAGATGGAGGAAATGGTCAGATTCACNNNNCCCCCCCCCCATACACATTGGATTGGCTTGGTGGGCCCCAGAGCTGCTCTGGACCTGAAGGAGAAGAAAAAATCTCTTACCCCTGCTAGGAACTGAACCCTTGTCATCCAGTCCATAGTCTGGTCATTATACTGACTTAGCTACCCACCTCTTATTTGCACTGTAATAAATTAAAGTTTGCTCTATAACAGACAAAACTTAAAATTCAGCTGTGGGATCATTAGAACTGAATAGATTTGAACTAGCTTCAGTTGTTATCTGGACTACGTCCAAGCCTTTGTACTGACTCTAAGAATGATGAAACATAAAATTGCAGAATAAAATAACCATAGTCTGTCTTAGGATCCTATTGGCCATGCCAAAGCTCAGGCAGTTTAGTCATTGGTTTTCCACCATAGTGGGCCAAGTTTGATCCCAGGTCACGTCAGGTCATGTATATTTGGAGTGGACAGTGTGGCACTGGGGCAATTTTTCTCAAAGCACTTTGGTTCCCCCTACCAATACTCATTCCACGAAGGGCTTCCATACTTATAATATGGAGATGATACAATGGACCCAGTAGTGGCGGATGTATCAAATGGATTGAGTTTCACCACACAGCACAATTTTTTTTTTTTNTTGTATTTTATTTAGGATTCTCTCCCAACATGTATCAGGGGATACTGAAAAGAATCATTAAAATTTTATGTCAGGGCATTCACTCGCAGTCAAGATTGCAACTGGGTGTCTTCAAATTACTCAGCAAGTCAGTAGAAGAAATATCACATGCATGATGTAGTAGTCACACTCACCTGAGCCGGCACATTTTTAATCTTAAATTCTCTCTCACTTGCTTCAAGAGGAGGTCCCTGTTTAAAACTCTTGTCACCAAACAATCTGTATACAACACGGAATCCAAGTATGTTTGCAGTCTCAGAATCCCATTGAATGATGACTGAGTTATCCTGGCGGTAGGCATTGCGAACCATTACTTCCTGAACCTCTTCATGTTTGCCAGGGTGTGATGGAAAACCTAGGACAAGTGGTGGCCTCTGCTGAGAATTACTGTTTCCACGCCAGGGAGGAACAGTAGTTCTAGACACCACCACATTCCCTCGTCGTGTGGTGGTTGTAGGTCTTGATGTAGTTGTCGTACTGGTGGTAGATGTTGTTCCTCGTGTTGTCACAGTGGGTGGTTTGGGTGTGGTTTTAATTGTGCTGGGTATGGTCACAGGTCTCGGTACATGTGTAGTTGTGGTTTGAACTGTGGTCATTGAAGTTAAAGTTGTGGTTGCAGTGGTTGTGCTGCTGGTTGTACTAGTAGATTTGAGTGTTGTGGTCTTCAGGCGTGATATTGGGGACGCAAATACTGCATGCTTTTCTTCTTCCTCCTCCATTTCTTCCTCTCTTTTTGGTGGTTTCTTATTTCCTGGTTCATTCTGAATAGCGGCAGTATTCGCTAGGTCGTTGGCTATTCCACATGTAAGTTCTGTAATGATATTTGTACAGTTCTAAAATTAATATTTAGTGTCTAACTAAGTTTAAAGAAACGCTATACTTTCCCTTTGGAAGAAAAAATTGTCTTGGCCATACTCTACTTTGAATAACATTCTAATGTGTATGTTGATAAATATAAGAGGAAGTTTATTCATTATCTGTACAAAAAGTATGTGGGCTCCATATTCATTCAAGATGTACCGAAAAGAAGAATGTGGTGAAACTCGATTTCACCTTAAATTGTATTGTTTCTCTCATACCTTTCTGTGTTACTTGTGAAAACAGTCAGTAACCATGTTTAAGAATCACTGCACTGTAGAACAGGATGCATGTAAGAGCATTTGCGCTAGTAACATGGCACTTTTATCGGAGGAGTTTTTATAGATTTTAATATTAACCATTTCTCAATATTCCTGATCTAATTTTTTAACTTTAAAAATTAAGTTTCTTTATGTGGGTAGTAACAGTTCTCATGAAGTACTCTATATTTTTGGATATATTTTTATAAATAATGGAAGTAGAATATTTGTGGTTTTGATGTCACTAAATTCCTTACTCTACCTTCCACAGTGTTCAACGTTCTGAGCTGCTTGCTTTTGTGGATGTTGCTTGTTCACAATAGAGGTACATCATATATATTACGAACTTACTTCCCTTGTAAGTTTGTTACATTGAAGGTAGACATATTATGATTTATCATGGCCATTCTAATTTAAGACATTTTGTGATGTTTAGTAAACAGAATGCAAGGCAACTATTTTGGACAATTCTTAAGCATTGTGGCTTCAGACATGGCTCTCGCATTTCTGTTGAAGTCCAACTATTGATGTCACCATATTCAGTAGTGTTTGAATACTGCCATACATTTGTTGTGTATGGTCATTCAAATATAATAAATGAACACCTAATGTATAAATTTAATGAGGTACTTTGCTACTTAAATATCATTGCAACTTTCTTATTCCCTGTGTATATTTTATCGAATCATTTTTAGTCAGTGATGCTCATCTTTCATTGTTCTTATGAAAGGACATATATATCATGGCTTTTTTGTTAACCCATTGACATACATTGGTGACTACAAAAATTCTCAAGTTTGGGCTGCAGTTTGTGTTTTATGGCTGTAAGACGTCACAAGTTGCAAGTCAGAACATCACACTTACTGAACAAGATACGTAATATATCGATACACAGATTTGAGAGATTATTTTCAAATCATTGAATTGTTTTTATGACTAATTTGAATAGACAAAATTTAGTATGTCAAGAGATTAAACAGTATTATTCCTTGTTATAATATTAAATACAGCATAATTCTTCTTAATAAATTTATGATGTAATTCTCATGTGTTCAAATGAAGTGACATATGAAAGTGAAATCTGATCATTAATGAATATTTTGCAAAGAACCAAGACTCAATATGAAGGCTTAAGATACAGTTTATAAATTAGATTCACCAAAAGTCAGGGTACAGTGGGTGACATTCCTGTTTCATATGTAATATGTCCTGGGTTCAGATCTCGTGGTTTACCTCAGTCCGTCCAGGCGAATGCAAAGATACTTCCGCAAATTAGGCAACAATCATTTCCTTCCACATCCTTTGTAATTCACTAATCAACCCATATGGTGTCAGCTTCTGACACCATCGCAGAATAATCAAAGAACATATCTGGGATTCTGATGTCTTTTATATGACAACTACCGTAACACAGGTTTGCTTACATGCAACATGCAGTCTGTGACTCTTATTGTAGCCTTAGGGTATTGTAGTCTCGGTCCTACTCGATTACGGTTCTCTTATATTGAACGTTAAATTATACAGGGTGAGTCTTAATTACACACCTTCAACATAAGCATCGTGTTCTACAGTTACAGGCAATCAGAAACGTTTATATGAGTATGTGGTCGCAACCGCTTCGTTAGGGAGACATGACAATATTGTTTTCCTTTCAAGAAACATGATTCCAACAGAAGTTTGCGGGCGGGAATAATTGGCCATCTCCTAGATCGTTATGAGCTACAGTATCAACTATTTATACAGTTTCTATTTCAACAGCGCAACTACTGGACAAGGTACCATTGGCAAGGCGGCAGGCATTATGGCTACTGCTCCTGCCCTGTCTTCTCTTGATGTCATGCGGTATTCAGACAGCCACTGCCCAGGTAGATGGATAGGACGAAATTGACCAATTGTGTGGTCTCCTCAGCCACCCTACCTCAATTCCTGCCGGTTTGTACACGTGGGGCCTTCTGAAGAGCATCGTCTCGGCCCATCCATGTAACATGTGACGATCCGTGGACTGCCATTGAAGCGACTGGGGTGACAGTATGCAACATTCCTGACCGGGAATTTTGGGCGCAACAGGGATCGGTTATATATACATTGATTGCAATTGTGGGCCGTTTCAACATGTTTTGTAAACCAACAGTAACTGGTCAGATGCTAATAACCCAGTATCTACATTTACGTTATTTGTCTGTTCCTTCCTTGTGCTCCCTGTTGCCATATCTGTCTGACGCGGTTGCGACCATATACATATTTATGTATTACACCGTTTCTGCTTGCCTGTAAGTGTAGGACACGATGCTCATATTGAAGGTGAAGAATGCCGTCTTCTGGGATGTGGCACGGTGTAGGTATTGTGTAAACCGACGTTTCGGAGGTAGCTGCAGACTCGCGATGGCGCTGATTCCTCGCTCGCGGATTTTTCTACCCTAAAGATTGAGGTGATACGTTCCTCTGAAACGTCGGTTTACACAATATCTACAGGGCGCCACGTCCCGGCAGACGGCATTCTTCATAGGTACCGCCGTGAAAACCTCAAATCTTATCCATATTGAAGGTATGTAATTAGGGCTCATCCTGTATATCATACATTATGTAGTGTATTTATTTGAAAAGAAGAGTAGCCGTCGAATTTGATGAGCTAAACCATAATACGTATATTAAGTGCATGGGTGATTAATCCTGGCATAAATCGGATTGTGTATTGCGGTCTAGTGGTCAGAGGTCCTGGGTTCGATTTCCGGCGCTGCCAGATTTTCTGAGAAGTAGTACGTCTGGAACGGGGTCCATTCAGCTTCTAGAGGTTAATTGAGGAGCTGTTTCAAGGAAGTAGCGGCTCCGGTCTAGAAACCCGAAATTAGCGGCCGTGGGGATTCGTCGCACTGACCACGCGACACTCTCTGTACTCAAAAGTTGGCACTAACTTCGCCGACAAGCGGCAGTAGCTCGGTCTCTATAGTTCGCTTGCGGACTACAGGCCACGGAATTTTTTTGTATTGCATTAAAGCTGCAACTGCGTGATAGAACTGAAACACAGTGGAAGATATCCGGAAACTTTCGAGTGAAAATTGAGTTCTCTGTAATAGTCTGTTTGTATTTACTTACACTAAGAGATATGGATACGCAATTTGTTGAATATTTCTACAGTCATTTAGTACAGTTAACACGTATACTGAGTTTAGTAAAAGTAAGATTTAAATGGATTTTTGTGGAACTGGATAAATGAGCGCCGTGCCAGTGAAGGCCGCTCCATTCTCATTTCTCGTAATTCCCAAACATCAGTAACATCGAGGTGTTAGTCGCGTGAACTTCTGAGGTGATGTATAGTTTTACAGTTTGTTATGGCTTGTAATGTATCACTGAGGTAAAGCACGCGAAATTTAGAGTAGAGATGAGTCGTAAATGTTTAATTTTCATATGTAAAAACATCAGACACGTGACGAGGGAGCAAACTTTTGGAATTATGGCATAACTTTCAGGCAGCGGTAATGTGTATGAGTGGATACTGTGTATTTATTAACTAATAAATTAATTGCTCCCGTCTTTTCACTGCAGATGAAAATGTTTAAAGGAAAGTGTATGTCATAATTAAAAAAAAATTGGGAGAGTTCTGGTTCCAGTATTCATGAATGCATTTGATTTATGTAATTTGTTCATATGGCACAGTGGCTTAAAATTGTGTTCTTACTCAGCAGTATTTTTAGACTGTCTGTCCTTATCTACATACAGTAATGTGTTTATGTATGTACAGAGTGAGTATGAAATATGTTGACAAACTTTGGGGATGAGCCCCACCTACGAAAATAAGTTCATATAAGTGTGGATCCACAAACGTTTCATTTCTGAGAACTAAAAGGACACATTTACAAGAAGTGCTCGAATTGGCTTGGTCACGTCTTATCATGGACTGTCGAGCCCGATCGAAGGCAAAGGGATAGTTGCGGATAGACTGGCAGGCGTTCACTATGTGCTGGTGAAGTGTGTCACTTTGTGAGCAGGAGCTGAAAATGCAAAAAGGTTTTAAATGCCCCCACACGTAGAAATCCATAAGATTGAAATCAGTGAGCATGGGGGCCACGCAGTGTGCTCTCCTGTACTTATCCATCTTTTATGATAGGTACATTTGAGGACATCTCGCACAACACGCCTGAATTGTGCTTCAGCGCCATGATGCTTGAACCATATATATTTTCTGACCGCTAGTGGTACAGCATTAATACATCGGGCAATCCATTCAGCAGAGAGTCTCGGTAGTGGTTGCCTGTAAGCCGGCGTGGCAGAACATGCTAGCATACCAGGTAATTACCACCAGTGCCTACCCGAACATTAATGGTGAACTTCACCATGGGGATTATTCTCGGCTTACTGCTGGCGGATGTGAAAATATATGATACCTTCTCTACCAAGCCTGAAAAGAGCGCTGACACAAGAAAGGGAGGCTCAGCGCATTGCTGAATAAACCACGGACACAAAATACTCGTATCTCATTCAAGAGAGTCGGCAGGCTTGAGACCCTAGACTCGCTGTAAGTTGTATGGGCACGGTATGTGGAGTACATCCCAAAAGTTTGTCCTCAGATTTCAGATTCGCTCTGTATATGCTTTCGAGCGGACAGTGAGGGGGACATCGAACCACATGCCAGCATGCGCATGGGTTCTAAAGTCTCCGGACCTTCCCTCTTCTCTCAGCTCCCAGAAACTCACTGCGCTTCGTCTCTCGCGTTTGCACCGGACGCTTCTAGAAGAGGCAGTACAGTTGTTTCAGTTGAGGCTCATTGTGAGCCAGAAGTAGTGAACAGCGCGTGGATGTGGTGAACGAATGCGACGAGACGCAAATTTGTGAGTGGAAGAAGAAGAAGGTACAGTAGTGTACAGTGAATTAGTAGTGAATCAGAACAAACTGACTTAAGACCGTGACAGGCTGTAAATGACTGCACCAAAACAAGACAGACGTTATAATACTCATGTACAGGATGTAACTGAAAGGTGCAGACAGAATTTGGGTACGAGTTCCACATGTCGAAACAAGAAGAAACATGTCCATATCAGCATGTGCCTGGAAACAAGTTATTAGTTACAGTTGAAAGAAAACTGTGTAGACATCAGCAGCAGTTCAGCGTTAATGTATGGGCAGGGATTGTTTGGTAGGCTCGCAGGTTTTGCCACATCGGCTTACAGGCAACCACTACAGCGATTTCCTCCTACATGATCAGCCAAAGCTACTGGAAGGTGTGGCACTGGCAGACAGAGCACGAATGTGGTACACGCATGAGGGCGCTCCGTGCTGTGCGAGATGTCCTCAGTAACACGTAACATGACCGATGGATAGGTACAGGAGGACCCACTGTGCGGCCTCCACGCTCACAAAACTTGGATCCTCCTGTGGCGACCCCTAGATCCTTTGTGTATGCAGCTCTGTTGACAACGGAGAGGCACTGCGATACCTGTCAGACTATCCGCAACTGCCCCGGATTCTTTGAGCGGATGCGGCGTCCGAGTTGTGCATTGGATCTCATGGAGAACATTTCGGAGCGGTTACTGTAAATGTACTCCTTCAGCTATAACTCACAAATTACATGTTTCTGGACTTCTTGGCTTGGTATGTGGAATTCGTGCCCGAAGTTCGTCCGAACATTTCAGTCACACTCTGTGTACAATATATGTGTGTGCACAAAAATATGTGCATGACTTTCACCCGCCCAGTTTTAAAACACATCTTGACCTCCCTCGTAACTACACGTAAATATTCACTAAACATGTCAATTTTATTGTCTTCTTTTCTCATAAATTACCATTTAAAAGAACTTGTAATACAGTGCTGATGAAGTAGATATGTTACAGGCAACCTACGGCATCCAGGAATTGTGTTTATTATCTAGGCTGGTTAGTTGGGCCTGTTAGAAATCGCTAGTCTCGAACACTGAACTGAGTACGACATTTTCCTTGATTGAAGAAGACAGAAACCCTTAGACTTGATTTTCATACGTTTCCTGGTGCTTTTAGCGGATTTAACATTTTGTCCATGAGAGATACATATGAAAGGAAAGCAAGAGACTTTTAAATGCTTTCACTCTTAATAGGGCTTACCGTCTGGCTGAATAGTGTAGAATCCTCGGTCCTTTAATCTTGTAGGACTACCACAGAACTGGGGATTCCGTTCGCGACTGGTAACCTGTAAGTCGTTTCTTCTGACCCATTCTGTCACCCACCGTAGCCTGCAGTCGCAATGCAGAAAACGTCCTCCAAGACTTAATCCTCTTAATGTCATGTTAAGATGGGCCAGTGCTAACTCTGGGACGGTAGTCAAGGGGTTGCCATCCAGTGCTAGCAGTGTTAGTGAGGGCGTTCCGAAGAAAGCATCACCCGGCAGCTCCGTTAGCAAGTTGAAACCAATGTCAAGCACCTAGAAAGCACAATACTCTAAGTGTAAGAAAAGAAACATTAGCATACGTTGTTAGGCGTATTTTTAGTCTACTTCGTGTATTTTAAGCTTCATTTGTGATGATGGCCCAAAACCTTTGAACATTCTGAGAACTAGAAACCTAATTGGACCAGAAACTGCGTGGATCAGAATCCGTTTCAGGAAGCTTGTAGTCTCTCTCATGCTCAAGAAATGTCACGACTTGTACGGAATCTAACGGCCCCATTGACCGGTTCTGGGGTCCACCCAACCTCCTATCCAATGGGTGCCGGGGTACTTTCCCCGGGGGGTAAAGCGGCCGGAGTGTGAAGCTGAGCACACACCTCCACATAATGCCGAGGTCAAGAAAATGTGGATCTATACATCCACTTCCCCATACGCCTTCATGGTGCAGTACTTAATTAGTTAAACACAGGGACAACTTTACCTTTTTACACATGTAATTCAGTGTTTAATACATCAGTATCCTCAGATACTGGAGCCATCTGAGAAGCTTCTAAATCGATAAAACTATGCTACATCGATATAAACGTCCGTGTGGATATCGATTGACATCCCTGTGTGGAGCTCAAGCATGATTGCAACATCGCCACAGTAGTGCGAGTTTACCCGCAGCTCGGTGAGGCTGTTGATGGCCGCCGTCGGGAAGTCCGTCAAGAGGTTGTTGAGGAGACTGAGCGAACTGAGCGTGTCGTTCACCCCATTGAACGCATCGGCATCAACGCTCTGGATCAAGTTACGCTCCAGGTTGAGGGCCGTTAGGGAATGGAGATCTTCCAGAAGGCGTCCACCGGGACCTGGTAGTTCTCGGAGTCCATTCTGAGCTAGATCTAAAAACGCTAATGTCTTTAGTCCGCGTACTGCCTCCGGTACCCGTTTTTGTCTCGTTCCTTTCAAATTGAGATTCTTGAGTGAGCCTTCAAGCCCTCTGAACGCCCGTGCTGATAACGTGAGATTGTTATCCGAGAGTTTTAGTGTCGAAAGGCTAGAGAGTGTGACGAAGGCTTCATCGGGCACCGTGCCGATGTGGTTGCGGGACAGATCGAGTAGTGTGAGATTTGCTAGAAGTCGGAGGCTTTCTACAGGAACTTGCTCCAGTTGATTGTCTTGAAGATTCAGGTTCCTAAGTGAACCTTCCTGGCTACGGAATGCCCCCGGTGCTATAATCCGAATTTTGCACCCGGATAACTGCACATTATTAAGTCTGAGATTCTTAAAAGCACCGTCTTCTATTTTAACAATTGTGCTATTGTTCACATAAAGCAAGTCTAATGGAGTAGTTCTTGCATATCTATCTAACGCGCTGAGCAAGAGAGGGAAGTCCACCATATCACACTGCACTGAAAGTTCTTGGCCTAAGTTATATGCGCAGATGCATGAAGATTGTAGTTCCTTGAGGTCTCGGTGCCAAGGGCATTGGGCTGCGAGTGAGTGGGCCACAAGCAGCATCACACCCAGCAGCCATGTTGAAACTCTCGTCTGAACCTGAAATAGAAATCAGACTGTGAACAAACTCAGTCATTTCGTACATGTTCTGTCAGTTTGGATTGTAAGGAAGTCACCATTACCCCGTTTTGAAGAGTACTATCTTCTGGTAAGGAGCCGGGATAGCGTACTCGATATGTCGACTATCTACGGGTTGGACGATCGAGGGATAGGAGTTCGAGTCCCGATAGGATCAGGAATTTTCTCCACGTTGTCCAGACCGGCACTGTGGCCCACCCATCCTCCTATTTGATGGGTACCGGGGGTAAAGCGGCAGGGGCATGAAGCTGACCACTCACCCCCAATTAGTACCGAGATCAAAATATGGATCTATACATCCAGTCCTCCATACGTCTTCATGGGGCAGTGCTTAATTAGTTAAGCACAGAGATTTTTACCTTACTGTTTTCTGGGCTATAACGCCATGTATTCCGCTGAAAGTAAACCGACGTTTCGGAGGTGCCACTTGCCTTCATAGTGATTTCTTGCTCGGCCTATTCTTCGACCCTGAAAAACGGGGGGCGGCATGTCCCTCCGAAACGTCGGTTGACTTTCAGGGGATTACATGGCGCTATATAACGCCATGTAATCCGCTGACCGCCTCTGTGGTCTAGTGGTCAGAGTTCCTGGCTACAGATACAGAGGCCCGGGTTCGATTCCCTGCACTACCAGATTTTCTGAGAAGTAGTGGGTCTGGAAGGGGTCCACTCAGCCTCGTGAGAATAATTGAGGAGCTATTTGAATGGAAAAGTAGCGGCTCCAGTCCAGAAAACCGAGATTAACGGTCGTGGGGATTCGTTGCGCTGACCACGCGACACCCTCTATCCGCTGAAGTGGGCACCAACTTCGCCGGCAAGCGGCGGTCGCTCGGGAGGTATAGTTCGCTTGCGGACTAAGGCCACGGAGTTTAGTTTTATATGCTAGACTACTGTACCCTTCATAACCACAGTTGTGAGAACCTCAGATCCTACATTACACAGTTTCGGTCACATGATTTCCAAACGCGTTCTTTACGAGTTTGCGAATCTCATTTCTGTTCTTGTTGATTTGCTGCAAACGTGAATCTGCTGCATTGTCGTTCACTTCAGTAAACATTCTTTACCTTTTTGTCTCATATTGCACAATATGCTGGGTGTTGTAAGACGCACAAAGAAACAACGAGAGAGCTTGGGGGCAGATGAAGTTTTGTTTTCTGGGAAGAGAATCTGGCATTACATACTTGTTCATTAAATTTCGTTGCCACATTTGTAATGTAACACTTGCGGAAGAGGAAGTGTCATTGTTATTGAAGTAGGTAAATTGTAACTGTGTAATAGGGCTGGGAAAATACCTACTGCCATAGTATAGGAAACACTGTTAGGCTTTTGTGAATACATTGTTGAATATTGGGATACCATACAGGGAGTTCCTTCTCCAGCTGAGTAACTATAAATTTTTAAAGACTATATGCATATTGAGGAGTCGGTATAGCGATGGTCTACGTGCTGGACGGCCGGGGTTCGATTCCCGGCAAGAGAAGATTTTTCTCCACTCCACAGCGTCCATACCAGCTCTGGAACACACCCAGGCTCCCATCCAGTGGAAACCGGGTTCTATTTCCCCCGGATTAAAGCGGCCGGGTCGTGGACCTGACCACAGTGCCATCTGTTGCCGATGTCAAGAATGGTGGAACTATACCTCCACTTCCTTGTATCTCTAAATGGCATAGTGCGTAAGTAATAAAGCACAGAGAGAGCTTTGCCCTTACGTGCACCTTGGCAGTTTGAGCACTAGGGAGATTCGGAAACAGATTCTGAAGTAGTAACGAAACGTCGAAGGGAAATTTACAAGATCCCTGAAGCAGCGGGAGGTGTCTGTTTGTGACAGGTCTCGTATTCTCTAATACGATTGAAAATAAGCTCTGTGTGTGTGTGTGCGCGCGTGTGTGTGTGTGTGTGTGCTGCTCTCATAAGCTCGCCTTCAGACATGTATCATAGTCAGTCAGTCAGTCTGGAATGCATACTCGTGATGTCCACTGTGAGGAGCGAAGTGAATAACGGACCAACCTACGCCGTGAGTTCCGATCAAGTGGACCTTGTTGTGTGTTCGAGGCTGTGGTAACGGGAAATCACACACACGGCTTCCCCCTCCTACAGGTCAAGGTGAAACCTAACATCACCGACCAAACCTGCTCTTCAGGTGTGAACAGCAGTTCATTTCATGGAATTGACTGCGACCCGATTGAGTCACCCAGGTGATTTATTCAAAAGTGACGCGCCTAATTCACTTTTTTTTTTCTAATTCTAACTCTATGGAGCTGAGCCGTTGTTAAGAAACTTCAGTCGCGCAGCTACTCAAGAACTTCACAGCATTCTATGGAACTGCAACGTTCGTTACCGTGTTCACAAGAGCCCTCCACTCGTACCTATCCTGAGCCAGATCAGTCAAGTCTATACCGCCCCATCCTATCTCTTTAAGGTCTATTTTAATGTTATCCTCCCATATAATTCTAAAGTTTCCTGGTAGTCTCTTTTTCTGACTTAGCACTAAATCCCTATACGCACTCAGGTTCCCCCCCATGCGTGCTACATGCCCTGTCCATCCTCTTTAACCGTTCTTCTGCACCCTCCTTGGTGATGTGGACGTTACGTTGTCTTAAAACCACGTCGAGGTGCCTTTTGGAGTAGGAAGGGAGTAATGTTCAGAGTTTGAGCGATAAGATTCTTCTTCACGGTCTCTTCGCTTGCGGATTTATATTTTTCCTTCTACCCTGAAGATGGAGGCGATACGTTCCTCCGAAACGTCGGTTAACACCACATATACACGGTGCCAAATCCCAGAAGACTGCTTTCTTCATAGTCACCGCCGTGAAAGCCTCAAATCTTACATTCTGGAAGTTTCTTTTAATCAGACTGCTGCTCATGTTACCACCGATTGTCATGGACCTTTCTAGTAGTCCTTATTGAAACGTTCCTTGCCGCAAATTTTTTGAATTGTTAATGCAAAACTGATTAAATCACATTTAGTATACAATTGGTATTAAGTAACAAGCGCTAATATTTAAGAATTAAGCCGGTAGATAATGATCGGTTACACATCCTTGACTTGGTAATTCTAATTTTACTTGGAGAAGAGTACAAGTTATGAAGCTCCTCATTATGAAGTTTACTCCAACCTCCTGTCACTTCATCTCTCTTCGGTCCAAATAGTCTCCTCGCCCTGTTCTGAAACACCCTCAGTCTGTGTTCCTCCTTTAATGTCAGAAACCAAATTTCACATCCATACAGAACGATAGACAAAAATTTAGATTTGTGTATTCTAATTTTTACGTTTTTAGACAGCACATGAGAATTACCTTTATTTTCTGAATCCTGTTGTGTACAGGTGTCCCAAAAAATGTACTAACCCTTTTAATGATACCAAATGCAATGTTCTTTAAAATAGATATAAGGTTAATGATTTAAATTGAAGAGAACAAGTCTACTGCACCAAATGTTCGCAAGTGTTCAAACTGATGACCATCATTATCCACACAGAGCTGATAACGTGGAACAATGGAGTCACAAACTGTACTAAGCTTTTCATTTGGAATTTGAAGACATTGTCTTTCAATTTCCTCTTTCAACTGATGGACTGTTGCTGGTTTTGCGTCATAAACCTTATCTTTGAGGTATCCCCATAAAAAGTTCATGAGTGTGACGTCCGGTGAACGCACAGGGTATTCAACGCTACCCCTTCGCCCAATCCATCTGTCCGGCAAAGTTGTATCGAGATAGGCCCTTACTTCACGATGGTAGTGTGGAGGTGCTCCATCTGGTTGGAGGTAAATCTCTGCGTCACCAAACATCTCTTCAGTGCGTGGCCCGACGCCCGAGTGAGTACATTTCTTATGGGACATCCTGTATTATGTACGAGTATCCAAGGTATATACTTAGGGGCCGTAAACGCAACAGTTGATTATAAACCAATTTTAACATTTTAATATTCGGGTTATTTTATTTTCATTCCACTGCGCGTTTCGAGATATCAAGACCATCATCAGGTGGTTTTATGAGTTACATATGAATTATTCAAATGGATCCATTTTTACATTTATCAGTAATATTATAATCAAAAATTCAAGTTTAAGTTTTTATGTGGGATATGTCTGGAATAATGTATTGTGGCGTATAGACCCGTTGTTAGGCAAAAACCTCGAAATAACAGCCGCTGCTATGTAACAGCGCGGTAAACGGCGTTATGCAACCCTTTGCTAGGTAACTGCAACAGTGAAAACGGAGGTGTTTTCTGTGTAGTCCGTTCCGAGGAGTTACCTTGAAGAAAGATGGGGCGATGCAGTTAGTTGGTAGTTGTCAGTTGAAAGTCAGGCGGTGAAGAGAAGACAGGGAAGCTAGTCTGAAATATCAAGGAGTTAGTTAACAATAGTTGTTTGTTGGCAGCTGTCAGTCGAGAGTTAAATTCTGCACGGGATGCTGTGAAGATAGGACCTGAGGCTGAAAAAATCTCCACTGTTAAATCCGTCACTAGGGAACGGCTGATGAAGACACAGCAGGTTATAAAAATGCTTAGCGGGTGCCATGGTGATTTATAAAGCGTAGCGGTTAGCGATAGCGCTGTAATTACATGTAGTTCCGAGTGGTGTGTATAAGTTGTCAATAAATCCGTTCACAAATCCGTACTCCGTCTGTAGTCACACACACCACATACTACGTGACAGTATGCTCAAATTCAAACGTGTTATAAGTTAAAAAACCTAATAGTTAAAATCAGATAGAAATGGAATTTGATTTTTTAAGTATTTGAAATAGGGAGTTGGAGTATTTGTTATTATGTAGTGTAGATGAGTTTCGTGGTTTTGATGTTTATTAAGCACGCGAAAATCTGGAAAATAAATATGAATTTAATATGTGTTTTAAATATTATAAATTATGTGCTTGTGTTTTGTAGTTACTTAGTTCTTACTTTACAAGTCCCGATGAGGTCATTGGATTTTTTCAATTGAACTAATCCTTCCAACCGCACTACGGCCCTGGGGTCAACTCAGCCTCTAACAGAAATGAGTACCAGGAATATTCTGGGGGTAAAGGGCGGCCGGCGCGTAGGGCTGTCAACCTTTCCGCCATCTATGAGCCGATTGTCTAGAACATGTGTGAAACACCTCACAACCCTATGGGCCTCCATGGCCTGTTACAGGGATACCTTTACTTACTTTACTTTAAGCGGCCTCCGTAGTCTAGGAGTAACGTTCCCACCTCGTGACTCAAGGTACGCGGGTACCAGGCGGAGGTCGTGGAATTTTTAAGGGCGGAAAAATTCAGGGAACAAGTCTTCCGGGAGGGACTTTAAGCCGTGGGTCCCGTGTCGTAGCTTTACGGCACGTAAAAGAACCTCATGTCCTAAGGGGACCACTGAGCCAAATTCAGGACATTTCCCGCCCAACAGTAGTCTCTAACGCCTCTGGTAGATGGGGGAAGCATCGAGATACCGCTGAGCCAGTAGAGTGCGAACTCGCTGGCTGAGTCGGGACTGATGGCACGCACCAGTACCGGTAGAGAATAGAGACAGGTAGAATATCATAGGGGGACGCACAGTGGACCAACAGTTGGTCTAAGTGCATGGGGAAACCCACCCTCTCCAATACAATACAATACAGTTCAATACTTTACTTTAAGTTCTTTTTATTGTAAGGAGGTGATTGGTCGGCCGACACATATCTGATAATTTTTAATGATTGAAACATGCAGTGGGGAGAAAATAAAATAAATATTAAACATGTTTATATCGATTTATAGTCAAATGTTTTGTTGACGACCCCTGAATATACCTTGGATAACAGGCGATAAGAGGATAGTTCCCGGAGTGAATGGTAGCAAGCATTTGTCTCCCTCTAATCTATGAACTGGTAACTTATTTATGCGACTAGCGTCATCAGAAATACTTAACCTCAATAACTTGAAAAATTCGTGAAAGACGCATCATTTATACTAAAGTACTACAATTGATACAATAAAAAGCAAACAAACTCCGTGGTCTGTAGTCCGCAAGCGAGCTATACCGACCGAGCGAACGCCGCTTGCCGGCGAAGTTAGTGCCAACTTTTGCGGACAGATGGTGTCACGTGGTCAGCACAACGGATCCCCACGGCCGTTAATCTCGGTTTTCTAGACCGGAGCCGCTGTTTTCTTGAAATAGCTCCTCAATTATCCTCACGAGGCTGAGTGGGCCCCGTTCCAGACCCACTACTTCTCAGAAAATCTGGTAGCGCAGGGAATCGAACCCGGGACGTTTGGATCTGTAGGGAGGAACTCTGACCACTAGACCACATAGGCGGTCTCTTTAATACAATAACAGCATGAAGTTCAGCGATGCTCCTACCTACAGGAAATGTTTTCGGCAACGATGTTCTGTAAAATTGTTAATATTTCGTTTTATTGAACTGGCAACACAATGCCGCTGTGTTCTTATCACTATACAGCAGATACTCGTACATGCAAGATTGGAGGTTCTCAGAGCGGTGGTTAGGAAGAGTCCTATCTTCTGGGACATAACGCCTCCATTTACAGGGTAGAATAAGCCGAGCAAGATTCCAGCGTGAATATGGACGCGTTATGTTCCCCCGAAACATCGTTTGGCTTTCAACGGACTACATGATCGTATATCCCAGAAGCAACAGAGATGCATTTCTTTCAGTCACAATATTCGGCAATTTGCAGAAATTGGTTGGGAGATTTGGCCTTGAGATACAAAATAAACACTAGCAAGCACTATAGATTTCAGTAATAGCCATTGTTTCAACATGATCGCCGTCCAACCTGTTTCCCGCGTATATTGCACTGATAAGCACCCGCACAGTCTGAATGATGTAAATGCAACAGATATGCGGGCTCTTTCGAAATTGACAATTCCAGTCTGTTGCTGCAGTTTCTTATTTGAGATCGAACTGATGTCTTAGCTCGTGTAGTGTTTTCAGAATTCACAGTGGTGCAGGTGAAGTTCGGAGCTCGAGCCCCGGTAGGATCGAGATTTTTCTCTTCACGTAGTCCAGACCAGCTCTGGGTTCACCCAACCTCCTATACAGTGGGTACCAGGGGCTCTTTCCACGGGGTAAAGCGGCCGGGGCGTCAAGCTGACCACTCATCTCCAGCTAGTGCCGAGGTCAAGAAGATGTGAATTTATACATCCACTCCCCCGTACACCTTCATGGCATAGTGCTTAATTAGTTTAGCACAGGGACAACTTTATATTTTAAGTTTCGAGGTATATCGATTCAGTTTATTCGATTCACGGAACAGTTTTGTAATCAAGTTTAGGTGTGCTGTACAGTCTGTAGTGTCTGGCAGATGGATACCAACAGAGGCACGGAGTTGAAGTAGGTTCCTGTTTTATATCCAGAAGAATCAAAACGTTGACACCCATTTACCAAGCTAACAAGGCGTCACATGCTAGGAAACGGTAATGTTTATACGGCCTTGAGAACTTTAAAGTCTCAGATTCGTTCCGGAATTACCAATTTCCGCTGTAGGAGACTCGTATTTTATAGAGGAGAACACACACATCGTTCCATTGGTAGACCTTTCCATTTTGTTTAAATAAGAAGAGGCTTATGTATTCACCTTGCCGTCTGTGTGTCCCCCAACCCCGCTGCTAGGCAGCGGCTCGGTAAACACGTTCCCGCTGCAACGAATACACATACAACAGTAGAAGAACTGTTGGACGCGGTGTTTTCTGTGTAATCCGTGTCATATCGAATACTCAATATGTAGTGAAAGGAAAGACGGCGATTTGCTCTTCCCAGAAGTACTTGTTTATTTTTATTCTAGGCCATAAATGCTGAAGCTACGCCTGCAGTTCTTGAAAATCTGAGGCCCAAGAAAGGCTGTAATATTGCTTTTGCATTTTCTGTAAGGACCAGTGAAATATAATTGAATTAAAATTTGCAAGGGAATTCGAAGTCAGTTAATAAAATTTCTTATGTCATCGTAACATTACAGTCATGCAATTTGCTCTTAACCGGGTAAGATCCCCCTTCACTTCAGAGCTTTACCTTTGTATACGGTATTCCCTCTGTTTTCTTCATGACTACAGCGTTATGAGTACCTTGAGTGGGATTCGAAACCGTAATCCTGAAATTTGTGCAGTCCGAGGCCATACTGGCTGTTAGTACTTTCAAGCGTATTTTACTGTCCTTGTTGGTCAGAAAGAGACCTGTGCGGTTGATAACTTCTGTGACCAAGTACTGCATGACACACTGACTGTCCGTTCCAGCCAGCAGTAAGCCTGTACCGCTACTCAAGACCAGTGTGCCCCTTACGTAAGCTGGCCAGCCACCTGTCGGTCGTTCACCGGTCATCTCCCGTTATGCTTATACTGTCCGTGACTTTGACACCCCGGAGTGCTACTAGACCCAGTTACTTACAGCATTCTTATCGAACGCAGGCGAAAGTTTTGCCCACACACGTTAATCAAAGTGAGATAGATATTCACTGTTCTCGAAGATTACTATATGACACCATGTAGTTTGGTAGTTATTTACCAACGTTTCGGTGGTACGTGAGAGAGGGAGGAAGCAGCCTGCAGGGTAAAGGTAAAAGGTCAAGTTGTCCGTGTGTTTAATTGAACACTACGCCATGAGGGCCTGTGAGTGAGTGGACGTATAGCTCCATCATTTTTGACCTCAGCGCTAGGAGGTCAGTGGTCAGCTTCATGCCTCTGCCGCTTAATCCCCGGGGAAAGAGCGCCCGATGCCCAGTGCGTAGGCTGGGTAGGCCCCACAACCGATCTGAATGCTCTGGAGAAGAGGAATCTTGCCTCGGCCGGGGATCGAATCCCGGCTATCCAGCGCGTAGCCGAACGCTACACCCACTGAGCTATCGCCACTCGTTTTGCGCGGAGGGCCTGAAGAATACCAATGAAAGCTTCAGCCAGTGTAGTCAGCTTCCTAGCCAAGATTCGAACCGAGTGTAAGTCAGAAACCGTACAGCTTGAACCAACTGGTTCGGTAGAACGTAACACGATTTGAAGCTTACGCAGTGCGTCTTCTCAGGCAGTTCATGCGAGTATACAGTGACATATCAGGATTTGATCCTCAAGGATATTGGCACGTGTGGGGGTTTTGTGTGTGACTTATAAAACGGGTTGTTGGAGTGGGTGATTGGATTTATTGACACTTTCTTCACACAAGTCTGGACTACAGGCAATATAGTGCTATCGCTGATGTACGCACTTTACACACGCACTAGGGTTCTCATTCTTCACTAGTCGTATCCTGGTAACGTATTTGTGTCACTTCAGATCACACATGAAGTCTTCTTTTGCACAGTCAAATTCCTTTCTTTCCATTATTCTGCAACTTCCAGTTCTCAAGACTCGATACACCTCTCTTCCTATGCTCCCAAGCTCAAATCCTGGAAGGCTGGTGTCTCGAAACTCGACTCGACAACTCTTGACAGCAACTCCCTGCTCCTGGGAACTTAACGTTATATCGCCTCGGGACGGACATCACGGAAAACACCTTTTGTCCCGTAAAGTTTTAGACATGTATACTGATCCGTCGTCTAGCAATAGATGCCATATTGTTGCGAGCGTTGGGTCGTGCGGGAGGATGTTTACGGAGTCGTTGCCTAGTAGTGGGTCTATACGTCACAATAGTAAGTTCAGATTGAATTCGGATAATGGCACCCTTCAGTTCAGAAGCATATGTCGTCCCGTCTGCTGAATAAAAGCGTAAAGTTTAAAATATATAAACAAATTTGTCCTGTGGTTCTGTATGGGTGTGAAACTCTGTCACTGACTTTAAAACATGAACATAGAGAGTTTTTGAGAACGGTACTGAGGAGAATATTTGAAATAATAGAAGTCTGGGAAGAGAACAGCATAATAGGGAGCTTCATAACTTGCACTTCTCGCCAAATATAATTCGAATGTTCTAGTCGAGGATGATGAGATGGGTAGGGTATGTAGTGCGCATGGTAGAGGTGAATAAATACATGGCTCTGATAGGAGAGCCGAAAGGAGAGATACCACTTGAAAGAATTAGGTGCAGATGATATTAAAATTTACCCTGAAGAAATAGGATGGGTCTTATGGATTGGATTGATCTGATTTAGGATAGAGCCTAGTGGCGGACTATTGTGAATACGATAATAAACTTTTAAGGCTCCAAAAACTATTGAGAATTTCTTGAGTGACTGAGCGACTGTTGGCTTCACAAAGAGGACGCAGCTTCATGGAGTGAGTCTTCTCAGTCAATTAGCCAAGGCAATAAGGAATTCATTTCCAACGTTTTGGATACTATTACTGTGTTCATCAACATGCATCGGCCACTGCTCATTAAGACAGCGATAGTTCACGAAATGTGGAAATCCATTCCATATTTACACAACCGAACTGTCAAGAGAGATTTCATTGCATTTTAAAACTCGGTTCCGGACGATTCATTTCTAAATCTGCAAGAAGACGAGGACCGTACACTACGTTCCGTATGGGGCCAGTCCATCTGGACACCGTAGCCCGTTGCCCCGCTGTTCTGTATGCTACTGTAGCGTGCTGAACATAACGGCAACATGGGTTTGTGTACATATTGCTTCGTATCACCGTTTCTCCCACGGAGCACAGTTCAGAGTGATTCTATGGGAATTATAGTTAATCCCTGGTCGAGGTTGGCCCTGTTATTAAACCCGAAGGCCACTGAAGAGCCATTGGAGCTTATACTGAGTCAGTTATGCCCATCTCACGTCCCTGTGCTTAATTAATACGTAAGAGGGATTGCAGGGATATTATCATGTATCCTTAAACTCGGCGCTAAATGGAGGTGAGCGCTCAGCTTCACGCGCTGGCCGCTTTACACCTAGGGAAGTAGCTTTCCGTACCCGGTGGCTAGAAAGCTCAGTGGGCCCCACAGCCGGTCTGGACATTGTAGACGCGAGAAAGATATCTTATTCTGCTGGGAATCGAACCCCTATTCCTCGGTCGTCCACCTGATAATCTATATTTATACCTACTGAGCTTTTCTGGCCCCTTTTGTTTTATATTTATATTATTAATTACTTATATATTTATAAGATACTTAAGTACAAGTACTTGAGTACAAGTACTCAAGTCCTACACCGCACTTTGAAAAAATGCAGGCTTCAAGAACTGGTTGTATTATAGATACGCGTTTTTAAATTAAAATTACAATTGACGAAAGAGACGATTGTTAACATGTCACCTACCGGCAGAATTAATACTATCTGAAACGTGAATGGACTGAGAAAAATCACGAAATCCCTTAGTAAGGATAGCCGGTATTCGGGCCAAGATTAAAACCTAGGACCTCCTGAGTACGAAGCAGGCGACGTTTGGCAACAGATCTCAAGTGGTCACTTCGTATGAGGTTTTCTAACCAAAATTTTATATACTATATTTCTTGTTTATAGCAGTGCCCTTGGTTCATCCATCCCGTTCTTTTGGAGTTGATAATTCTAACAATGCCAAGTGAGGAGTCACAGTTCTGGGTTTCCACGATAGCTCAGTAAGTACAGTGACTGGCTGCAGGAAGAAGGCCCCGGTTCGACTTCCTGCATGACTTCCGGAGCGCCTATTGGGCTAACCCAGTCTCCTGTCCAATTGAAGCAGTCAGAGTATGTACCTCGGTATGTACCTTCATCCGGTGCCGAGATTAGTGACACAATGGGCGTTGCCTCCGTATCTGGGCGCTATGCTTCTAGCCTTGACTTATTCTGAAGTTCTTCGTTAAGTATTTTCCTTAAATTCTCGGTAAACTTACTTGTGCTTTACCAGTGTCAGAATCAGAAAACGCTGGGAAGTGCTCTGACTCGTTTTTGGGACGCGTGCACAACGAAAATTTTCAGCATTCCAGTCCTGCCCCTCTATCCGCTTGTAACAACTCGTTTGAAGGATTTTCATAAACTGGGTAGTTTTATTAAAATTTGTTTCTTTAAAATCGGACAACAATAATAACGCACACATACATGATGACCGATTCTTTCCGCACGCATCTCATGGGTAACTCGAATAGAAGCTCAGCGCACTCTTCGGTTTTGGAGATAAACAGAAGTGAGCCGAGGGTCCAGAATGATGGCATGCGTGCATCTTGTGAACTCTTCAAAAGAAATGAAGAAAGCAGTCTTCTGGGATTTGGCACCGTGTATATGTGGTGTTAA